>NW_007247802.1:527109-530296 GCF_000164805.1 Carlito syrichta | reverse complement strand
TCTCTTTAGGTGGCTTGTTAGGTTGTGAATTTCTGTTCCTTCCTTTTTCTTCATGTGTGTTTGTAGGGATATAAATTCCCCTCTTACTACAGCTTTCAGGGCATCATAGAGATTTGGGTAAGATGTTTCTTCATTTTCATTTGTTTCCAGGTATATTTTGATCCCTGTTTTGATTTTGTCATTGACCCAGGAGTTGTTTAGCATCATGCTGTTAAGTGTCCATGTCTTTGTGGGTTTTGGGGGGACTTTGTTGGTGTCAATGTTTATTTTTATTCCACTGTGGTCCGAGAAGGTGCTTGGTAGAATTTCGGTCCTTTTAAATTTGCTTATGCTTGATTTATGGCCGAGTATGTGATCGATCTTAGAATATGTTCCATGTGGTGATGAGTAGAATGTGTATTCTGTGGTCTTTGGGATGAGTGTTTGTAGGTATCAATTAAGTCCATTTGGTCCAAAGTCACATTGAGGTTCCGGATCTCCTTGCTGATTTTTTGTCCTGATGATCTGTGTAGGGTTGTGAGTGGGGTATTAAAGTCCCCAGTTATGATAGTGTTAGAGTGATATCTTTCTTTAGTTTTCCAAGAAGTTGCTTTATGAAAGTTGGTACATATATGTTGGGTGCATATATGTTTAGAATAGATATTTCTTGTTGATGGATTGAGCCTTTTATCATTATGTAGTGGCCTTCTGTATCTTTTTTGATTTTTAATAGCTTGAAGGGTATTTTGTCTGAAATTAAGATCGCTACTCCTCCTTTCTTTTGTATTCCATTTGCCTGAAAGTTTGTTTCCCATCCTCTTACTTTGAGCCTATGGGTGTCCTTTCTAATGAGGTGAGACTCTTGAAGGCAATAGATTGTTGCCTGCTGACATATTATCCATTTTGCCACTCTATGTCTTTTCAGTGGCGCATTTAGTCCATTCACATTTAGGTTAATAATTGAAAGGCAAGAGTTGATCCCTGTCATAAGGTTCTTACAGAGTTGTTCCTGTTTGTTTGTTGTCTTTCTTTCGGTTTTGGAGTTGCTTCATGTGTGTTTTTAATCTTTTGCCTGTATTCTTATGAAGAATGCTGTTGTTCTTTTTTCTTTTTCTTCTGTGTTCAGTACTTTCTTAAGTGTTTCTTGTAGAGGTGGTCTGGTGGCAGCGTAGGTTCTTAGGGATTGGATATCTGGAAAAGATTTCAATTCTCCCTCACTAATGAAGCTTAGTTTGGCTGGGTAGGTTATTCTTGGTTGAAATTGTTTCTCTTTTAGAACTTTGAAGATAGGGCTCCAGGCTCTCCTGGCCTGCAGGGTTTCTGTGGATAAATGTGCTGCTATTCTAATTGGTTTTCCCTGGTAGGTAGTCTGGCCTTTTTCTCTTGCTGCCTTTAGGATTTTTTCTTTTATAGCTACTTTGTTTAGGTGAATTATTATGTGTCTGGGAGTTGGTCTTCTCATTTGTTGTCTTACAGGGATTCTCTGAATCTCTTGTGTTTGGATTTTTTCATCCTTAATGAGATGAGGGAAGTTTTCTTGAATGATTTCATGAAATGTTTGTTCCAGTGTGGCTTCTGTTTCTCTCTCTGCCTCAGGAAGCCCAATTACTCTTACGTTTGGTCCCTTGAAGTGATCATTCATCTCTTGTAGGTTTTGTTCTGTCTTTTTGAGCTTCTTTTCTATGCTTTTGACAGTTTGGGTTTGTTCTGTGTTTTGGTCTTTGAGCTCTGAGATTCTTTCTTCTGCTTGGCTGATTCTGCTTTCCATGCTTATTAGTCTGTTGTTCATTTCCATCACAGTATTCTTTACTGCTGTCATTTCTGACATCAGCTCCTTCCTATTTTCCTCTTGTCTCTCCTCAATTTTTTAAATTCTCTCCATTAATGTCTTGATGTCTGGGTTTGTTGCATGTAACCAGTCATTCTGGGGACTCTTCATTGTTTGTGTTCCAGAATGTGTTTTCTCAGTGTCTGATTTCCCAGGGGTCTGTGTGAGACCTATATTCTTCTTTTGGTTTTTCTTCATTTGTGCGGTTTTTCCCCCTCCTTACTTTTTCCTTCCCTCCACGTGACCATCTTCTTTAATTCTGTTATTCAGGGGTAAAGGGATTGGTTTTACTTCTGTTTGTTCAATCTCCTATTCTTTATGTATGCCCTCTTACTTTGTTCAATTCTGGAGTTGCACTGAAGGTTGGAGGTGATCCTTTGTGCAGTTTTGAGATTTACTTAAGAAGGGAGCTGTGATTTAAAGTCTATCTGCAGGTCCTGGTTTTCGCTGACAGGTGTGTGGATAATGTGGAGCCCATTTCCCACTGCCCTGGAATCTGTCTGTGCAGTGGGGCTGTAGGTTTACTCCCTGAAATAAAATGTGGTTAACAGAGGGGAGAAAATGGAGCAGATAGTGGGTTGAAGAGGGAGTGGAGAGATAGAGGAGTAAGAGGGGAAACAAACGAGTGTGCCAACAAATAGAGAGAGAGGCCTATACTGAAACAGATAAAAACAATAGACCACAGCTACAGACAAACCGACTCTCATACAAAAAATGAAAAATAAAAATAAAACATATAGTGATGCTAAAATACAAGCTAACCAACCACCTTAATAGTGTGCTGTTCCTCTGTATAAAGATATGGTTTACAGAGAGAAGAAAAGAGAAGAAAAGGAAAAGGAAAAAAGAAAATAGGGAACAATACAGTAGGAATAGAATTAAGTCATTAAACTAATAGAATCAATGAAGCACACTCTGAGACATTTCATTTAAGTCCAATATCCTTTCAGGTCTGATTTCTAGTTTTCTTTTCAAGCTGGTAAATTAGTTTGCAGTTAGGGTCAGTTGCCCCTGGTCTGCTGTGAAGGACAGTTCAGATGACCCTCGTTCAGCACTCTGGTCTATGTCTTCATCAAGCTTGTTTTGCCCGTTTTGGTGTTGTTACCTTGGATCGCCAGCAGGTGGTGCTATCTCAGCTGCTCGCCACAGAGGGGGTGGGGCCGGACAGGAACAAGATGGCTGCCTGCCTCAGGGCAGACAACAGGAGACACAGGGTGGGCAGCCAGGATTTCTCGGTTGCAGGAGCGGTGGCAGCGATCCCAGCAGATCTTCCCTGAAGTAGCTTGAAGTGGGTCGCCTCTGGCCAGGGTGGTACGATGTGATACTGCTGTCATGCTGGCCGCGGCAGTCGCGGGGTCAACGGCGGTGGCGGCTGGGGGG
>NW_007247802.1:507014-527089 GCF_000164805.1 Carlito syrichta | reverse complement strand
GATGGGGGAGGTGGCTGTGGCGGCAACGGCGGGGGTGGGACTGTTTGCACCGCAGTGACTGGCCAGTCCATTGCAATGCCGCAGTGATGGCAATGGCTGAGTTCCGTATGAAGAGCAGGCTGCGTTGCTGGGGTCCAGAGCCCCCTGGGGGTGAGAGTCAGAGACCCACTGCAGAACTCCTTTGCAGAGGGCTTCACAGACCGCTTTGCCCGTTGCCATCTTGCCGCTTCTCCTGTTTGTTTTCTTTTGGTACGTTTGGGTTCCTTGTAGATTCTAGATATTAGGCCATTGTCAGATATACAATTGGCAAATATTTTTTTCCCCTTCTGTGAGCTGTCTCCCAACTCTCTCAATGGTTTATTTTGCTTTGCAGAAGCTTGTCATTTTGATGAGGTTCCGCTTGTTTATCTTATCTCTTATGGCATGGCCATTTGGGGTTTTGATCAGGAATCTGTTGCCAGTTCTAATTTCCATAAGGGTGTCTCCTGCATTTTCTAAGGTTAGTGTAGTTTGATGTTTTACATTTAAGTCTTTGATCCATTTAGAGTTATCTTTTAGAGGTATTTTTTGTGTAGGGGTCCTGCTTCGATCTTCTGTATGTGATCATCCAGTTTTCACAGCACCATTTACTGAAAAGAGGGCCACTTTAACCTGTGTGCTTCTCCATGTTCAGGAAGACCACTGGGCTTTTATGAAGACTGTTTAAACACTTTAATCCATGATGATCCATGTCAGTTAACCCAATGGCTGGTAAATGTGATGAACTGTGACCAATCATCATGCAACATTTGCATTCCCATGGGCCAGCGAATAATGCTATGAACTTATGCATCAGCACTTGGGTAATTAAAATCCTGTACTAATTAAAATCCTTCGCTTCTTTCTGCCTTCTGATTTTCCCAGAACCCCACTCATTTATCGAATAATTGTGTGATATTTCTGCTGTACACTGATATGTAGAACAGATATTGTGTTTTAGCCTTCGCTTTGCTTGTCTGTAGCTGAACTTCCCAACATGAGAAGTTAAAGAGTATGCCTTACATTTCTTTTTATTACTGATAGCTTGGTCCATAGTATAAAATTCAGAATTTTTTTGCTTAAATTATTGCTTATATTAGCATTACAAATAAGTAGTATTGTCATAGGATTTGAATTCTCTATATTTTCTGGAAGAAGTAGTGATTTTGGTGGTTCAATAGTGATTTTGGTGGAACAAGGAACCTTGTTCATCTATGAGAAGAAATAGCTTGATGTGCCTGTTCTTAACAATAGTCACGAAGCTGACCTCAAGGAATCAGGTGTTAACTGTGTCTCTTCGTCAATATTGGTGTCACAGTTCCTGAAAATGTTCCTGATTTGTGGTCATATAAATTACACATATTCCTGAAATTAGATGGATACCCTATTCAGCTGTGTCAGCCTTGGAGAGTTTCCTTTTGGTACTTAAACTTTTAGAAGCTGGGCAATTTGATGAGAGCTGTGGTCATTCTCTCCCAATTCCCATACACACAAGCATAAATACTTCTACAATTCAGGGACTCGATTTACCAAAGTACTAGCCATGGATTTTACAGGACACCGCAGATCCCAGGTTAAGCGCCACAGAGCATACGGATGTATATGTATTTTTTTCTTACCACCCCAAATGATCGCGTGACTTTAAAGAATATACTATATGTGTGCCTCAATTTTCATCATTTACAAAAAGAAATAAAAGCTCCTGATGTCAGTTTAGCACACAGAGGGTAGGTTGAATAAATCTCTTTGGTGCTATACCTGTGCATACATGTTTATTGCAGCACTATTCACAATAGCAAAAACATGGAACCAACCGTGCTGCCCATTGAAAGTGGGCTAGATAAAAAAAAAAAAAAAGTGGTAAAATACATTATGGAATACTACACAACCATACAGAAGGAAAAAACTACGAACTTTGCAACTTGGATGGATTTAGAGTCTATCATACTCAGTGATTTATCACAGAAACAAAGAACTGAGTACCACATTTTCTCACTCATAAATGGATCCTGAACATTTAACATGAGACTCAAAAAAAACCCACAAAAAACAATTGGCAGTAGTGGGAGACTGCCAGGGGAGGGGGTGGGCCCATAACATCAATAAGGGTACCTGATCCCAAACTTCACCTGTACTATGACCCCTTATATACCTGATCCTGAATTGTAACCTACATCTTTAAAAAAATAAGTGTGATTTTTTCCAAGAAGTAAGTGAGTTAGCAACAAAGAAGTATGTGGGTTTACAAAGCAGTAACTTACCTTACTAAATAGTTGGAGCAAGTTGTCCATCTAGATACGATGGACTGTCACCAAAAGGGAGAATTATCTTATGTGGATAAATGCATCATTTGAAAATAAATAACTTTAGGTTTTGGAGCCAATGGGTCCCTGCTCTACTTTCCTTAATCTGTAAAACAGCTCTTAGCATCAATCTTTCTTTATCCTATGATTAATTAAGCAATCATCTCTTTTAAAGATTTATTTCTTTTTTTGTGAAAACTGATAGCATGTGTTTAATGAAATTGTAAAATTTAATCAATGTCCTCCAATTTCACACACAGCAAAGAATATGTGCAGAGAAATGGTTTTTCTGAATCAATTCGTGTTTTATTATATATATTTCTTTTCAACAGCAAATACATAAATAAGAGATATTTTAAGGCATTCAAAAGAAGCAATGTTTTAAAAATGGTTTTCCTAGATACTCTGGAGTTCTAGAATGCTCATGAATGGTGATGCAGCCCTAAGAAGCACTAATAGAGGAGCATTATAACTCCCTCTCCAGAGTGTCTTCCTACCCTCTTGCATAGCTTTGCCAAAAGCTAACCAAGATGTCACATGTGTATTACACCAAGCACACACCTAGCTTGTCCCAAAATGTCTAGACTGCTGTGCTGGCCATGTCACTTGCGATTCTTGTAAATGCAGACATATTACATTATATTCACATCTCGGCTTCTTCATTCAGCTCCTCTTCTTCCTTCTCATATTTCCCAACTGCCATTTACTGAGCACCTAATAGGAGCCAGGCACTTTGCTATTTTTCTTTTCTCTTTTTTTCAGCTTTACTAAAAGTATAATTGACAATTTAAATTTGTGTATGCTCAAGGTATACAATAGGATGATTTAATATACATAATATATTGTGAAATTATGACTACAACCAAGATAATTAACACATCCATCACCTTAACATGGTTGCCATATTTGTGTGTGTGTGTGTGTGTGTGTGTGTGTGTGTGTGTGTGTGTGTGTGGTTAGAACACTTATGATCTACCCTCTTAGTAAATTTTAAGTATTTAATATAATATTGTTAAATATGGTCAGGATGCTTGCTGTATGTTAGATCCCAGAACTTAATGATCTTGTAAAAGTTTGTACCCTTTGACAACATCTCCCCATTTCCCCTTCACTCTGCCCGCCCCAGCAACAACTATTCTACTGTTTCCTTCTATAAGTCTGACTTTTTTAGATTCCATATATAAGTAAGATCATGAGGTATTTGTTTTTCAGTATCTGACTTACTTCACATGGTATAATGTCCTCCAGGTTTGTTTCATTCATGTTGCAAATGGCAAGATTTTCTTTTTAAAAAATACCTGAATAATATTTCTGTGTGTGTGTGTGTGTGTGTGTGTGTGTATGATATAAAATTCATATTCTACATGCATACAGAATATGTATTTTAATATTTTATATATCTTTGACTACATTTTGTTTTTCCATTTATTCATTGGCAAACACTTAGATTAATTCTATATCTTGGCTATGAATAATGCTGCAAAACAGCTCAGAGTGCGTACATCTCTTTAAGATACTGCCTTTATCTCCTCTGGCTACATAACCAGAAGTGGGATTGCTGGGTCTTATGTTGGTTCTATTTTCAATTTTTAAAGGAGCCTCCATAGTGTTTTCAGTAATGACTGTATCAACTACATTGCCACCAATAGCATACAAGGGTTCCCTTTTCTGCACATCCTCATCAACTTGTTATCTTTTGTTGATTTTAATAGCCATTATAACAGATATAAGGTGATATGTCTCATTTTGGTTTGTATTTTTCTAATGATGCTGAGCACCTTTTCTTATACCTGTTTGCCATATGTATGTCATCAGTGGAAAAAGGTCGATTCAAGTCCTTTGCTCATTTTTATTTGGGCTATTTTTAATTTAAAAAAAAAAGCTTTTTGCTATTGAATGTATGAGTTCTTTATATATCTTGCATATTAACGTTTATCAGATATATGGTTTACACATATTTTCTTCCATTCAGCAGATTCCTTTTTCATTTTGTTGATTGCTTCCTTTGCTGTGCAGAAGCTTTTTTAGTTTGTTGTGGTCTCACTTACTTATTTGGTATCGTAACCACAAAGTCATTGTCAAGACTAATGTTGAAGAGCTTTTTTCTTTTTTTTTCTATAAATTTTGTAATTTCAGGTCTTACATTTGACTCTTGAATGCATTTTAAGATAATTATTTTTGATGTTACTATCACTGCAATTGTTTTTTGAATAATTTGTTGTTAGTGTATATAAATGCAACTACTTTTGCATTTTTATTTATGTTCTTCAGCTTTACTAAATTTGTTTATTAGTTGTAACAGTTTTTTTTTTGTGGAGTCTTGAGTTTTCTATATAGAAGAGAATGTAATTTGCAAATAGAGCCAATTTAAACTTCTTTCTTTCCAGTTTGAATGACTTTATTTTTTTCTTGCCTATTCACTCTGGCCAGCACTTCCAGTACTATATGAATAGAAGTGGTAAGAGTGGACATCTTTGTCTAGTTACTGCTTGTAAATTAGTTTTTATCTTTTCACCATGGTTTATGACTTGTCTTATATGGTCTTTATTATGTTGAGGCATATTTCTTCTAGACCTAATTTATGGAGAATTTTTATCATTAAAAGCATTGAATTTTGTCAGATGAGTTTTCTATGTCTATTGAGATGATCATATGATTTTTATCCTTCATTCCCTTAATGTGGTGCATTATGTTTATTGATTTGATATATTGGACCATTCTGGAATCCAAGTGATAAATCCTATGTAATCATGGTATATGATCCTTTTCATATGCTGCTGAATTTTGTTTAGTATTTTGTTGAGTTTTGGGCATTGATATTCTTCAGGAATATTGATCTATAATTTAATTTTTTATGATGTCTTTATTTGGATTTGGAATGAGGGTAATATTGCCTTTGTAAAATAAGTTTAGAAGTATTCCCTTCTATTCAACTTTTTGGAAGAATTTGAGAAGAACTGGTGTTATTTCTACTTTAAATGTTTGGCAAAATGTACTGGTGAGGTCATTTGGTTCTGTTTTTGTTGCTGTTGTTGCATGGTTTTTATTTTTGCTTCCATCACCTTACGTAGTATTGATCTATTCAGATTTTCTGTTTCTTCAATTCAGTCTTCATAGGTTGTATGTTTCTAGGCATTTATATAAACTATTTCATCTAGGTTATTTTATGTGTTGGCATATCTGTTTATACTAGTTTCTTATGATCCTGTGTATTCTGTGATATCATTTGTAATATTTTCTCTTTCATTTATACTTTTATGCTTTTGAGCTTTCTCTCTTTTTTCTTGATTGGTTTAGTTAAAGTTTTGCCAATTTTGTTTATTTTTTTAACTCTTAGTTTCATTCGTCTTTTCAACGGTCTTTCTAGTTTTTATTTTATTTATTTCCACTCTAATATTTATTATTTCCTTTCTTCTACTAACTTTAGGCTTAATTTGCTATTTATTTATTTTTTAGCTCCTTGAGCTATAAGGTTAGTTTGTTTATTTTAGGTCCTTAATGTGGGTATTTATTTTTTATAAGCTTTTCTCTTAGAACTGCTTTTGCAGCATCCCATAAACTTTGGTGGGCTGAGCTTCTAATTCTGTTTGTCTCAAGACTTTAAAAAATGTCTTGCTGCTTCTTATTTGACCCATTGTTTGTTCAGGGGTGTGTTTTTCAATTTTTACATATTTGTGAATTTTCCAATTTCCTCCCATCATTTGATTTCTAGTTTTATGCCATTGAGGTAGGAAATGATACTTAATGTTATTTCAATCTTCTTAAATTTGTTAAGCCTTATTTTGTGGATGAATGTATGATCTATACTAGAGAATGTTCCATGTGACAAGAATGTCTATTCTGCTGCTATTGAGCAGAATATTCTGTATATGTCTTAGATCCACTTGGTTTATAGTATTATTCAAGTCCATTGTCTCCTTACTGGTTTTCTTTCTGAGTAATCTATTCAATCTTGAAATGGCATTATTGAAGTCCCCTACTATTATTACATTGCCGCCTATTTCTCTCTTAAATTCTACTAATAGGTTTTTGCTTAATACTATATTTAGGCTCTTCATTGTTCAGTGCCTAGTTATTGACAATTGTTACTTCTGTGGATGAATTGATCCTTTTATCATTTTATAGTAACCTTCTTTGTCTCCTGCAACAGCTTTTGCCTTTAGTCTGATATAAATATTGCCACCTGTGCTCTCTTTTGGTTATCATTTGCATCAAGTATCTTTTCTACCCTTTTGCTTTCAACTTATGTGTATTCTTAAACCGAGATTTTTGTAAGCAGCATATTGTTTTTTATCTTAAATCTATTTAAGTCACTCTGCCTTTTGACTGGAGGAAAAAAATCCATTCACATTTAAAGTAATTATTGAGAGTGATTTCCAGGAAGATGGTAGCATAGCCAGTCAGATCTTGCGAGTTCCCGTGTGTGTGATTGTAGAGACAGTTCTGCATGTGTTTCTGTGTGTAAGTGGGAGCATGAGAGGCTGACTGAGTGAGGACTCAAGAGCAAGTGGCCAGGGCCCTCCTGGTGAAGCCACTGGTGCTGCAGCTGCTCTGCGTGGACCCTAGCACTTCCCAGAGCACTGGAGCTGAGTGTTATTTTCTAAAATCAGCAGATTCTTTCCCAGAAAGAACAGCTAGAGTGATTGCTGACCGTTACCACAGCACAAGGCTGAACACTGGCAGCAAGGGCCGCGGAGGGGAGTGCAGTGAGGTAGCCTGAGGCAGAGTTCTGAGGAAATAGTGAGGAGAAGATACTCTGAGCCTGGACTGTGTCCCAGAGCCTTACCACTGGGTTTCAAGATCTGGAGACCATTGCTAGAGAGGGAACTGTCAACCCCACTGGTGACAGGAAAAGCAGCCAGCAGAGAAACTGAACAGACTCTCTAACACCTGGGCAGAGACATGCTCCAGGACAACCTCTGTGGGACAGCAGAACTGCATCTTGAGACCAGATGCTTCTCTGTTTTGCATTGGGCTGCTCTTTGTGACCTCAGAGAACATTCCCCCCAGTGCACAAGCCCTGGTGGGTAATGGCAGATGCAGAACCCCAGATAATCCACCCACAACCCTGAACCAACTGCTAGGTGATAGATGCAGGCAACAAAACTGCCAGAGAAAAGTCTGATGAGTGCATAACTGACTCCCTCACCCCACTGCACATAGCAACAAGTGAAAGAGATCAGGGAGCAGGGCAGAGATAGGAGGCTCCAATCCCCTGCCATGTACTGGAGGCCCTGGGAACTGTGATGAAGCTGGGAGAGGATGGAAGGGGGTGAGATCCCAAGAGACTCTGTGTCGGGTTATTTCAGCTCCATTCCCTCACAGGGACGTGCAACAGCTACCAACAACAGGCAGCGGGAGGTGAAGATTCTAACATCTTATGTTCCAACAGTGAATAGAGAACCAGCAGTAAAAGCCATTTATACTCGCAGAACCTACCACAAGAGGGAGCCTTCCCTTCTCAAAGAGACATACTAAAGCTGTGAACTCTTTATCAATGTTTCTTTTGGTGTGTATAGGAGGGTATTGGTTTGTTTAATTATCTCATTTGGTTACTTTGTTGGTTGATTTCCTCTTTTCTTTTGTTCTTTAATTTCTCTTTCTCTGTTCTTTCTGTTTTTTCTATTTCTTTTTTCTTTCTTTTTTTTACTTTTCTTTCCTCTTTATCTCTCTTACCCCTCCTTTCTCTTTTTTCTATCTTTTATACCCTGACTTGGACTCAAGTGTTAAGCAAGCATACATACTGTAAAGTCATAGTGTGTAGAGACAAAAAGTGAGTCCCTGCTAGCCCATTCACCAGATAGCAAACACTATGACCTGCCAATAAGTACAGAAATCTTGCAGCACTCCCCACCCCCAAGTAAGTGCTCAAAATTGTAAAGAGACAACACAACACCCAACCCAGCCCTACTTAATAATTGAACAAACCCATAGCCTCAACTCAAGGAAAGGCAAAAGGAAGAGCAAATACCAGAAGTGACTGCTTCTCCATTTTCCACTGAGCAACAGAATTAAAGAGAAAGATAAGAGAACTGCTACAAATATATATGTAAAAAAAGAAACAACAACAACAACAAAAACCAATGAATAACTGCTAGTAACCATCAGAGTCCCAGTAAAGATTCAGTACTAGAAAGACAGCTACTGAAACATAAACAATGGCTATCTCCAGAATGACAATACTCAGAAGATACTTGGCTATCTCCCAGAATGACAATACTCAGAAGATACTTATGGAGATCAGAGAATCATTGGGTAGAATAAATAAAAATCAAGAAATGTAAGAGCTAAAATAAAGTGAAATTTCAGTGGAAATGGCAGGCTCAAGAAAGCATACTTAGGAATAACAGAAATAAAAAACTTCATTTAAGAAATAAATAACAAACTGACAAGCATGGGAAGCAAAATTGACCAAGCAGAAGAAAGAATCTCAAGCTAGAAAATCAAAATATGCAATTAATCCAATCTGTTAAAATATAGAGAAAAAAAAACTTAAGAAGGAAGAGTAAACTCTCCAAGAGATGTGTGATTTTATCAAGAAACCAAACCTATGTCTGATCAGAATACCTGAAATAGAAAGAGAAATAGAAAACATCTTGGAACAAATATTCCATGGGGTCATTCAAGAAAACTTCCCTAATCTGGGAAAGATGATCTTGCATCTTTGGATCTCTGGATCTCTTTGATTTTGCATGCAAAGAGATCCAGAGAACCCTGCAAGACATCTTATGAGAAGACCAACCCTTAAACACATAGTAATTTGTCTACACAAAGTAAGTATAAAAGAAAAATTCTAATGGTGACAAGGGAAAAAGTTCAGACTACCTACCAGAGGAGGCCAATCAGAATTGCTACAAACGTATCTGCAGAAACACTACACACCAGAAAGAATTGGACACCAATCTTTAATGTTCTCAAAGATAAACAATTTCAACCAAGAATGTCCTACCCTGCCAAGTTAAGCTTTATCAGAGATAGAGGATTAAAATCCTTCTCAGACATCCAATCCCTAAGAGAATATGCTTCATCAAGATCTGCTCTACAAGAGATGCTTAAATGGTGCTGTGCACAGAAGAAAAAAGAAACAAAAGAAAGACCACATATTTCACAAGATCATAAACAAGCACAGAAGCAGCAGAACACACAGCATACCAGAAAAAATGAGCACACACACATATGTGAACACAAAAGCTAAACAAAAACAAAACAGCCTTATAAAAGCATTATGTCAGGGACAAACTCTCACATTTCAATTATCAGCCTGAACATGAGTGTACTAAATGCACCACTGAAAAGACACAGAATGACAAACTGGATAAAAACACAAGACCCAGTAACTTTCTGCCTCCAGGAATCTCATCTTACCACAAAGGATGCTGACAGAATCAAAGTTAGAGGATGGAAAACAAATTTTCAGATTAACTGATCACAAAAGACGACAGGAGTCATGAACTTAATATCAACTTTAAGTTCTCAAAAATTTAAGAATATACAAAAGGTCACTAAATAATAATAAAAAGTTCAATTCATAAAGAAGAAATATCCATCCTAAATATATATGCACCCAACATAGGAGCACCAGCTTTTATAGAGCAGCTACTAAGTAAACTAAAAAAAAGTATTGACTCTAACACTATCGTAGCAGGGTACATAAATACCCCACTGACAACCCTAGATAGATTATCGAGGCAAAAAATCAGGAAAGAGATCTGGAAATTCAACTTGACATATGACCAAATGGAATTAGTAGATATTGACAGAACACTCCACCCAAGAACCACAGAATAGACATTCTGAATATACAACACTACATGAAACATACTCCAAGATCAACTACATCCTCAGCATACAAGTATAAACAAATTTCACAAGATTAAAATACTGCCATGCATCTTCTTAGATCACAGTGGAATAAAAATAAAGATCACCACCAACAAAATTCCCCCCAAAACACACAAAGACATGAATACTAAATAGCATGATGTTGAACAACTCCTGTATCAACAGAGAAATCAAAACAGAAATTAAAAAGATTCCTGGAAACAAATGAAAAGGAAGAATCGTCTTACCAAAATCTCTGGGATGCCATGAAAACAGTACTAAGAGGGGAATTTATATATCAATGAACATACATCAAGAAAATTAAAAGAGAACAAGTGGACAGTCTAACAAATCACAAACATTTCCCTGAAAACCAAAACAAGTCAAGGCTGCCCACTCTCACTCCTCCTGTTCAACATAGTGTTGGAAGTTCTAGATAGAGCAATCAGATAATAGAAGGAAATCAGGCATATCCAAATCGGAAAAGAAGATATCAAGTTACACCTCTTTGCTGATGATATGATTCTATAATTCGAAAATCCAGGAGAATCTGTCAGAAACCTCCTTGCACTGATTTTGGCAAAGTCTCAAGGCAGAAAATAAACATGCAAAAGACAGTCACAGTCTTATACACCAAAAACAAACAGGTAGAGAACCAAATAAAAAGCACAATCCCATTCACAATAGTCACAAAAAAATGAAATACCTTGACATCTTCCAAACAAGGGAAGTGAAAGATCTTTACAATGAAAACTAAAAAATACTGCTCAAAGGAGTCACAGATGACCCAAACCAATGGAAAAATATTCCATGTTCATAAATTGAAAGAATTGACATTGTTTAGATGTCCCTCCTACTAAAGGTAATCTACAGATTCAATGCTATACCTAGTAAATTACCAACATCATTCTTCTCAGAACTGGAATGAACAATACAGAAATTCATATGGAAACATAAATGACCATGAATAGCCAAACAATCCTTAGCAAAAGAAACAAAGTATGAGGTATCATACTTCCAGACTTTAAACTACTATAAGGCTACAATAATCAAAACAATGTGATATTGATACAATAATAGGAGTATAGACCAATGAAACAGAATAAAAATTCCAGAAGCAAAACCTCAATTTCTCAAAGAACTTATCTTCAAAAAAACTTCCAACTACAACTACTAGGGAGAGGAGGACCTATTCAGTAAATGGTGTTTGGAAAACTGACCTATCACATGCAGAAGAATGAAACAGGACCCCTACCTATCACCATACACACAATTCAACTCTAAATAATGGATCAAAGTCCTAAATTAAAAACTCCAAACATTAAGAATCTTAGAAAATACAGGAGACATCCTTACAGAATTTGGAATAGGTAACCAATTCCTGTTAAAACCCCAAAGTCTATGCCATAAGAGATAAGACAGACAAGAAGGACCTCATCAAACTGAAAAGCTTATGCAAAGCAAAAGAAACCAAGAGACTGGGAAAAAATATTTGCCAAAGAATGGGAAAAAATATTTGCCAACTGCATATCTGGAAAAGGTCTATCAAACAGGATCTACAAGGAATCCGAACATGCTGAAAGGAAAAAAACAAACAGCCCTACTAAAAAGTGGGCAGAAGACATGAATAAACAGTTCACAAAAGAAGACATATGAGCTGCTAACAGACACATGGAAAAATTGCTCAGTCACACTAATCCCCAGAAAAATGCTAATTAAAATCAATTTGAGATACCACTTAACTCCAGTAAGAATGACCACCATTAATAAAACAAAAACAACAGAACTGGGAGGATATGCAGAAAAGGAAACACTTCTACACTGTTGGTGGAAATGCACACTAGTTCAGTCTCTATGGAAAACAGTGTGGTGGTTCCTAAAAGAACTAGAAATTGACCTTTCATATGACCCAGCAATCCCCCTTCTGGGAATATACCCAGAGGAACTTAAATCACTCTACAAAAAAGATACCTCACATGCATATTTATTGCAGCACTATTTACAATTGCAAAACATAGAACCAATTGAGCTGCCCATCAAAACTGGACTGGATAAAAAAGTGGGACATATACATGATGGGGTATTACATAGTCACAAAGAAGAACACAATTATGGACTTCACAGCAAATTGGATGGATTTAGAGTCTGTAATACTCAGTGATTTATCACAGAAACCAAGAACTAAGTACCACATGTTCTCACTCATAAGCACATCCTGAACATTTACCATAATACTGTAAGAAAGGGATTGACAGTAGCCAGAAACTTCCAGTGGGTGGGGGGTGGGGCACATAACATTAATAAGGGTACTTGAACTCAAACCTGGGAAAGTGGGAACAAAGGAGAGGTCCAAACTTTACCTATACATTAACCATTTGTATACCTAATCCCGAATTGTATCCCATATCTTTAAAATAAAATAAATAATTATTGATAGACATAAACTTTCTGTTTTGTATGTCTTTTCCTTCTTTTTTACTCTCTTACAGTCTTCTTTACTTGTTTATTGTTTATATTTGTATGCTTTGATTTCCTTCTCTTGTATTTTTCTTTGTGGTTACTATGAGGCTTACATAAGATATGTTACAGTTATTATAGTCTATTTAAGCTGATGACCACTTGATTTCTGTTGCATACAAAAATTCTGCTTTTACCTCGTCTCCCCAACATTTTATGTTATTGATGTGATATTTTACACTATTTTATACTGTGTATCCTTTACCAAATTATTTAAGCTATAGTTATTGTTAATACTTTTCCTTCTAATTTTTATATTTGCATCACAAGTGAGTCATGAACCACAATCACTGTATTAGAGTACCCTGAATATGAGTATTTATCTTTACCAGTGAGTTGTATACTTTTGTATGTTTTTATGTTGTTACTTAGCATTTTTAAATTTCAACTTAAAGAAATTTCACTAGCATTTCTTATAAGGCAGGCTGAAAGGTGATAAACGTTCTCAGCTTATGATTGTGTGGACATGTTGTTTGTGTGGGAATGTTTTCTCACACAAGCAAAATAATGTAAATGAATACTATATCCAGCTTGTTCAGCATTTTCGTTGTTGTTGTTTTCCCAGCACTTTGACTATACCACCCAACTTCCTCCTGGTCTGTGAGTTTTCTGCTAATGAATCAGTTGATAGTCTTATGGAGGCTTCCTTGTAGGTGATGAGTCTATTATCTGTTGTTGCATTCAAAATTTTCTGTCTTCACATTTTGAATAATTTCGTTATAATGTGTCTTGGAATAATCTTCTTTGGGTGGATCTTACTTGAGTACTTTTGAATCTCATGAATCTGGACATTTTTATCCCTCTCTAAATTTGAAAAGTCTTCAGCCATTTTCTTCAAATAAGTTTTCTGTCCCCCTTTTCTCCTCTTTGTCTGGGAGCCCCATAATGTACAGATTTATTCATGTGATGGTATCCCACTTGTCTCATACACTTTTATTGTTTTTTTAAATTCTTTTTTCTAATTGTTCCTCTAACTTGTTAATTTCAAATGACCAGGCCTCTAGTTCACTGATTCTTTTTTAAATATAATTTTTATTTTAGAGTTGTGGGATACATGAGAGGATTTGCTATACAAGTAAATTGCGTGCTGGTGAAGTTTGGGCTTCTATTCTTTCTTCTACATACTTGTCCCTGCTGGCAATGGTTTCCACTGAGCTTTTTAATACTATCATTAAATTCTTCATCTCTAGGATGTGTTTTATCCTTTTAAATATTTTCTGTCGTTTTTAAAAGTTAAACTTCTCATTTTGTTCATGCATTATTTTCCTGATCTTGCTTAGTTGTCAATCTGTGTTCTCTTGCATCTCACTGAACTTGAAGATGATTACTTTGAATTCTTTCCAATTTACAGATTTGTTTTGGGGGGGTGATTTGTTACTAGAGCTTTATTAGTTCCCTTTGATGGTCAGTTGTTTACTTAATTCTTAACAATCTGTGCAGTCTTGTGTTGGTGTGTGTGCCTTTGAAGGAGTAAACAGCTCTTGCAATCTTTACAGAAGCAATAAATAACTTTCCTTGTTGGCTTCCTAGGCTAACAAGATTACCCTCTAGAATGGCAGCAGAGTGTAGATATAGTTGGGTCATATGACTGATTCTGGGTCTGCAATGGGGTTTACAGTTGCTTGGCCTGCTACCAGATGAGACTCTTTCAAGAACCTTGGTCAGTACAGCTGGTGCTGGGACAGAGTCTACAGTTGAGTTTTCAGATGCCTGGCCTGTTAGCAGATGCATATATGAATGTGACACCCATCAAATTCCTGGGAAGACTTCTGTTGGTTCACTGAGCAGGTCCCTGGGTGGGCAAGACTAGCTCCAGACTGTGGTTGAGAAGAGCTGAAACTAAATTACAGGGAGGCTTTAGTTCTACAATCAAACAGATGTCAGTGGGCTCACATCTGGAGATATGTATGTGAGCGCCTCCAGTCAGGTTCCTGGATAGGCAGAACTGTCCCTGGACTGCAGATGAGCAGGACTGAAGCTGGGCACAAGGCTGATTCAGGATCCGCAGTCATACTGAGTTTGGCAGGTTTGACTTGGGTAGCCCAGAGGATCATGTCACCTATTGGGTCCCTGAATAGGAAAGACTGCTCTCAGACCATGGCTAAAGGAAGCTGAAGTCAGTTTAAAGGCTATTTCTGGGTCTATCCATAGCTGGGACCAAGATTAGCAGGCTTGTTACCTGAGGCATGGGCAAGTGGGTATGTCTTCTCTAGAGTCCCTTTGCAGATCATGTTGGTGGCAGAATCAAGGCCAAAGAGAGTTGTAGCTGAGTCCACAGGATGATGGGGCTATTTCCATGTCTGTAGCTAGGACCTTGGTCAGTGAGTCTGACACCTGAATATGGGCTAGTTAACTTAAAATAGCCCTCTTCGATCTTGGCATCATCAAGATTTTTCAAAATTTTACCTAAATTCCAAAGCTTCCATAAGGCACTTTTGTTTGTGGATGGCTGCCAAATTATTGTTGCTGTGAAAGATTACAAGTGGAGGTCTTTCTATTCTGCCATTTCACTGATATCTTGTCTATGCTAGGTTTCTACCTGATTAAGTTATCAGCCCAATCTTACAAAGTGGCAATTAGTAAACTAATGTTACAGTTGAGAAAACTGAGGCTCAAATATCTTAAGTTATTTTTCTTAGGCCTTTAGTAAATTGTGGCTAGTGGACTCAAGAAAAGCTAAGGAATAGTTATGCAAAGGAAACCACAAATCAGGAAGGTGGCAAGTGGGAGGAAGACTGAGAGAATTTAAAATGTTCTATGAAGCTAGGGACAAATATGGATTCCATCAAAAAGAAATCTTGTAAGCAGGAAGAAAAGTAGAAATGTGTAACTACATTGTCTGAAAAACAGAACTTTTAGGGCAGAATGCAGTGTTACATGAACAAACTAGAGCTAATGATTTCTGTTCTTTATTACTATGAACGAAAAAGGGCTGAGTAGTTCTTACTTCCCCATATGAGCTCCTCACATATTTACAGAGAGTGAGCTCTATACGGAGAGGGTACTGAAGCAGGACAGTTAGTAAAAGGGGCCTGCCACTCCACCATTGTCCAGAGTAATCCTGCTCTTGTCCCATATTTCATACTCCACTCCACAAAGTTGCTCTGCAGGTAACAAATCCACATCCTTGATGGCCTTTTGCTGTTCTTTGAGCCTACCTCTTTAGAGGGGAGCATTATGCCCTTCAGCACATTGATTCCTGTGCCTAAAAAGACTTCTGATCATTAAACTTGATTCATGTCATCTCAGTGATGTATCAGCACTCCCATAGATTGGCAGTCTGAGCACCTACCCAGAGGCCTACACTTTTATCTATTTCTTCTTTTGGGTGGTTGTTAATACGAACATTCATTCCACAATTATTTATTGTTTATGTAACCGTCCCTGCTTTATTGTTTAGGAACACAATAGGGATCAAAATACGCATTACTTGTTAACGTGTGAACCTTACACACACACACACACACACATGCTTGAGGAACAACGGAGAAAGGGAAACCGATATTCACTCTATGCAGACCATGGGCATCCTTTCTATACACGAAGAAGGAAATAAGATCATATGAGAAAGAGATTGCTTCGTTTAATCATTTTTATCACTTAAATAAAAAATTGTAGTCTTTTGCACTATAGCAACAGGCAGAAATAAGTGATTGTTATAGTTCTTACGTCAAAGCATCCTTCCTAGGATGAAGTGTATAAACCTACCTTTCCAGCAGAGACAATGTTATAAAGACTTTCCTCCCCATGTTACTTGGATTAAACCCACTCTTGAGTCTCTAGGGCTCAAGGGAGTTCAATGGGCTAATAGGCAATCCCAGCTGAACCTTGGCAGACCTTCCCAGCAAACCTCAGGGGTTACTGGATTTGTAATGCAACCCCAAAGGCATTTATGAATCAGCTGCAGTGGAAGTGTTTGCCTGTGGCATTTTGCCAAGACCCTATTAGAAGTCTCTCAGAACAGCCTGAAAACAGATATTATAAAGACTGCAAAAGGACAATTAGGGTCCATCATGTGAAGAATCTGTATATGGACTATACATTTAGTCTTCTTCGTTATAGATTAAAATTAAAATGCCCCTAAATAAAGCTGTCTAGCCAGTACTATCTACTGTATATTGACCACACATACAGTGAAGATGCTTGTAAACATTTCAACTCTTCCTTGGGATATTGGTAAACTTAAATGAAGAAAAGCCCACATTCTGGTACAAATCTGGTATATTTTACCTTATCATTTCCTGTTTTAATATATCATTTGTTTGTAAACAGTATTACTAGCCACATAGAAAGACTTATATTGGGGGCTGGTACCTGTTCTTAAAATCAGACTTATCCTATCTGTATTAAACAGTCTAAATGTGAGAGTTTAACATGGAAACAATGCTGCTGAAAGGAAGAAATTAAAAAAGAAAGGAAGAGAGAAAGACAGGAAGTAAGGAGGAAGGGAAGGAAGGGAAAGAAGGAAGGAAGGAAGAAAGGAAGGAAAAGAAAGAAAGAAAAAAGAGTATACAAGCTGTTACGTATAAAGACTACTAAAGAGTTTCTACACATGCAAAGGAGGAAACGAGAGCAAAGAAAGATAATAAATTATGATAGAATTGTGCTTAAATTAGACAGAAATCTTTGGGAAAAGCATTATTTTAAATTGTCAATCCTACTTTACTATAGTTAATAAGTTAAAAGATTTTTTAAACTTTAAACATTTTTCCATTACTCTACAGAAAATATAAAGAAAATAAGCCCCTTTCTGAAACAATGTATCTGCTACAAAGATGTGACAAGATGAAATAGATACATCTTTTGGGGCAAATCCCAAAATATGATTAATCTCACTTGTATTGTGAGGCTGATTTTAGGCAGAAAATAGTTTCTATCTACTGTGGTCATTTTTACATTTTCTTCAATGGTTACAAAAAGGGGGTAAGAGAAAGTTATTTGATACACAGTAGGGAGAAAAATAATGAAATAACACAAAGTCATACTGAAAACATTTAAGGAAGATGAACTTAACTCATCTGAAGGTAACTCACAGTAAAGGCAAAAACTATAGGAAAAAACATGAAATTATTCATTCATTTACTCTAAATATTTATTAAAATAACAAGCTTGTCTCTCTTCCCAGAATATCACTCTTCTGTCTTTGTATTTTATGTTTTCAATAGCTGTTGTATAATCTTCACCTAGTTGTTTGATTTTCACTTTAAACTCTAAAATCAACCCAAATCATTCATTCACTCAATTATTCACTTGACATTTATTAATAAGTTACTATTGGCTAGTTACAGGACATGGAGGCTCCTGTGTGCCCAGTTTAATCCCTGAGGCTTATGTTTTTGGGATATGAAAGTCAATTAGTCTTCCATGTCCTAAATCCCAGTTGTTCAAAATGTAAGCGCCTCTGTTGACAATGCAGTGCCATTGCCATTCTGTTTTACACTTTCTATCTCCAAATCAGCCTGTCTCCACTCCTCTCTCCTACCATTTTCTACTTCCCCTCTGCAGTCCCTGATCCATGGAAAACAAACTACCCCATGGCATTAAATTCTCCACAGAATACTTGATTTTACTTTGGTTTAAATGAAACCTTAGTTTTTTTAAAATCAAAAATGCTGCATTTCAAGGAACTTATATGAGTAGAGGTATACCAAAGGACCAGGAGGTTGGGTCTGCTTTCACATGAGTCCCAAGGCAGCTTCTAGGTCATATAAATGTTCTTTCTCCACTGAGATTCATGCTGTTTACTCCGAATCACTACTTCACATCCACTGGACATCCTGATTAAAGCCTTCTTTTATTTTTCATGACTTGTCAAAAATCTAGATGACTTCAGTGCCCAGGTCAATAACTCCTGATACCTAAAAAATACAATAATTTTATTTCCTTTTCTCTGCTCTCTTTTTAATACTGAGTAGTTTTTAGAGTAGTTTTATGCTCACAGTATAACTTAGCAGAAAGTGTAGAGGCTTCTCACATTCCCCATACATGCACTGCCTGTTCAATTATCAATGGCTTGCACCAAGTTAGTACATTTGTTACAACTCATGAACCTAATAACACATCATTATCACCTGAAGTCCATAGCTTACATTTGGGTTTGTGTTGGTGTTGCACTTCTGTTTCTTTTAATTTTCTCTCCTCTTGAGCTATTCACCTCCTTGATCACATCTTGAATCTATTACCACCCTGTTCTACTCTCCATCAGAGATCTTTAACTCCACAATCACACTCTGACCATAATCATTTTTTTGTCTTTGAATCTCTCACTACTGCTACATGTTCTATTCTATCTTGTAGGACTCTCCTATCTTTTGTGCCGATTCTTGTTTCTCTACGTTTCCTGAAATCTTTGTTAATCATTTATTTTATTCTTGCCTTCAGAATTTTTAATATTGTACATTCTTATCATTCCACTTATCTACCAAGTAGAAAACTGCAGTCTCTTTTCCACACCAGTCTTCTGAGAGTAGCTGGAGAAAAGTCACTGCCATTCAGATTGCTGACATTGCAATTTCCTGATTTGGGGGCTCACCTTGGCCCTGTGTTCAAGCTGACACTGTCTTTATTTATCCATAGTCAAGATACTTGGTGAAACACTGGTACTTCTTCTCTTAGCCATTTAAGAGGTGCACAGATTCACTCAACTTGACTCCTGTCCCCACAAATGTATAGCTTTGTTGGTATATTTTTTCTTTCCTTCTTATTTCTATGTTCCTGATCAATTTCCTTCCATCACCACTGATGACCCCTCGAACATCAATTAGGTGGGTTACCTCATTTAATTGTACCTTCAAAAATTCCTTGTTAGGGACTTCTTTCCCCGAAAGCTAAAAATGTACACCAAATTCACACATTCTAAAACAGTCATTGATACATGTGCAAAACAGTGATGAAAGAAAAATATGTAGAATGAACTCAACTTTATGAAAATTATTGCATAGAACAAAGTCTGGAAAAAAAAGATCAATATTTTACTATAGTCATCTCCGAGCCATGAGATTTTTGAATTACTTTGATTTTATCATCCATCCCTTCTCATAGCCTTCAAACTCTCTACAAATTAACATACATCACTTTATTTACAGAAAGTTTTCAAAAATACATTTTCAATGACTTGTAATCATATGGTTAATCCTGTGTCCCATCCTAGTTTGTGTAATACGTATACTGCCAACAAATGCCTATATTTATTTTATTTCATTTTTTGTTTTGTTTTTTCCTTTTTAAAAAATTTTTATTATAAAGATGTGTGAATTGCCTGAGCCCGCTGGTTCGAGACCCACCTGGGCAACTTAGCGAGACCTCATCTCTACAATAAATTAAAAAAAAATTAGCCGGGCGTGGTAGCGCGTGCCTGTAGTTCCAGCTACTTAGAAGGCTGAGGCAGGATCACCGGAGCCCAGCAGGTCGAGGCTG
>NW_007247802.1:331928-506924 GCF_000164805.1 Carlito syrichta | reverse complement strand
CACCCCCCCCCCCCCACCCCCCAACAGTTTCCCACTACAATTCCCCTATTGGGAATATACCCGGAGGAACTCAACTCATTCTATCAAAAAGATACCTGTACATGTATGTTTGTTGCAGTTGTATTCACAATAGTAAAAACATGAAACCAACCATGTTGCCCAAAGAAGCTGGACTGGATTAAAAAATATGTGTACATATACACGATGTAATATTATGCTGCCATAAAGAAAGACAAATATATGGACTTTGCAGCAACTTGGATGGATTTGGAGTCGATCATACTCAGTGATTTATCACAGAAACAAAGAAGAACGTTCCATATGTTCTCACTCATAAATGGAGCTTGAACAATTATTTATTTTATTTATTTGGTTTTTATTCATTCTTTAAGTCACTGCTATCTGACTCCCATCTTCTCAGTTTCATAAAAGGGCTCTAGTAGATTCAAGGTGATCCTCACTATTGCCAAGTCAATTCTTATCATGACAGTTCTAACTGTTGCGTTTGCCTCTGTTGACATCTCCCTTCACTTAGAACATTTTCCTTCCTTGATTTTCATTCATGCCTTTGGTTCTTTCTCCATCATAGTATCTTGGTATTCTCTTCTTTCTCTAACTGCTTAACTGCTGGGATTTTTAAAAGGCTTAGTCGTCAGTGTATTGCTTTCCTTTCTCATTTTGTCCTCCCAGGGCTATACCATTGACACTAAAACTATACATTATCCAATACAAACATGCTGGCCATTCTGAAACCTCAGGCTCCTGTTCTGATCTAAAGTGTTTTAAAGTTTAAGAGGCATTGATATACTTCATGAACAGAGCAAGAAAAATAATAGTCACTAGAAAAATTTAACAGATTTTTACAGTATTGAATGTTTTATGCTTCAAATAGAAGTTCATACTTATACATATAGGATAGTTCTTATTATAGCCAATTGGGAATAATATACTCAGATACAATCACATAACAAGACTTCAAAGAAAGTGTGCATTTTCACATTTGATTTTATTAGTGCTTATGTGGTGGATTTTACATTTCAATAAAACTATAAATAAAAGCAAAACAATGCAAACACAACACAGCAAAAATAGTCCAAAATAAAATGAAAAATTTACGTTATCACTTGAAGGTAAATTTACTATAACAAGCACTATAGATAACTGATTATTTTATTGGTCGCATAGAATCCTACAGTGAATAATAATCAGATATTCTAAAACATCTAGTGACATTTTATAAATGGTAATGACACAGTGGCTTGACTTTTTTCTTTTTCTTTAAAAAAATTTCTTTTTGCTCTCAGGAATGTCCAAACGTATTAGAAAATCAAATAATAATGTACAGACATTCACTTGGCAAATGGTTAAAATAAAGCAAAGAATGATAAGAAAGAACTGATATAGCAATTGAATTGTTGAAGAATGAGCAAATAAATTATTCTAACTTGTTATCATTAGTCTTTACATTGCTATTTCTTTAAAATGGGAGTGGCATTTCCCTTGGGTCAAAAATGGGCACTGTCTCAGACTTTATGTGAATTCTGATAAGTCATTTTTTTTTCTGTAGACCTCTTTTTCTCCATCTGTGAAAGAAATAATAACACATGGGCTTGTTGTGGAACAGTTCACAAGAAAGCAAAGGACTCTGTCAAACACAGTGTATATACTCAAAAGTCCATTGACTATCTTGGAATAATGACTGACTTTTTAATTTAAAAGAAATAGAAAATAAATAACTTTCACTTCTGAGATAGAATAAAGTAAGTACTTCTTTTATACATTAAAAAGGATGTAAAAGAAGTAGTTTCTGAAGTTTTCACAAAGCAATATTTTCTCTTACTTTTCCCAAGGTCTTGTACAAGTAGCTCTGGCTAAGTGTGTACCATGGACATATTCCTTCAGATATGGTGGATCATTGATAACTCTCAGCTTCCAAAGTCTGAAGGCATTAGTGTATGGTCATTCCTTCATTCAGCTATTCTTTACTGAGACTTTATTATATGCCAGTAATTCTAGTAGATTCTGAGGATAATGTTGGACAAAAACTGGATTCTATTATTTACTCTTCCATTCACTAACTGGATAGTCTTGGGCAAGTTACTTAAACTATCTGGGTCTCAGTTTCCTCAGTCTTAAAATAAACATATAGTTGAGATAAATTATTTTTCCACTCTATTTCTAAAATCCTAAAACCAATTAGGAGGTGAGATACATTCTAAAACATTAACATTTTCCTTTATATATATATATAATTTTAAAATGTTCTAGAAAACATTTGTAAAGTCAATGTTTAACCTAACAGGCTATTTTGAAATCTTAAAAACTAAAATATAATGTGTGTTCTCTTTTGCTTTTCCTAAATTTCTTTTGGAAGTAAGTATGCAAGTAATGAATAAAACATCTAACTGCATATGTGTGCAGATGCAAATAAAATTAGGCATTTCATAGTTGGTTGAAGCAAGAATTCCTATTCTAAGTCTCTCCTCACTTATGCTGCTGCTTGGAAAAAGCAGGCAGAGAAAGATATTTCATATCCATGGCTAGTCATAAAGTGACTGTTTTCCGGGGGTGGGAAGACAGAAATTACATTCTCAAACTTTGGAAAACTTCGCTACCAGAAATTTAAAATCTGAGACAATCTGAAGATTTGGTACGAACCCCAAAGACCATCTTTAAAGCAGTATTCTTTACCTAGAGACGCTAGAGGACTTCTGTTCTGAAGGCTATATATTGGATAGAATATACATTTTTCCGAGCAAGAAGAGTAAGTCTTTACCCACTGTCACTCTGAGACAGCCCCAAACAACCAGAGAAAAACGGGAGAGTTCCCAGCTTTCACGACCCAAAATGAGGTAAGATGGTAGAATTAATAACAGCAAAAACATAGTATACGTCACGGAGATTAATACTTTTTTAAAGTAATTTGGATAGTCTGTGGGAATCTGGATTTGGTCACTGACATCTATTCATTTCTGGCAATCATGAATACTATGTGAGAGTTAAATTCAAAATTTGAGCTCATATTTACAGGCAAGTAGAAAACAAGTAGAAGTCTCAGCATTTCTATTGCTATAAATTTTTATATCTGGGATCCTATGATGTTGAAAGCAGAGGTTAAGACGAAGTATGTATCTTTGTGTGTTTCAGTAATTTTAAGTGAAAAATTAATGTTTACTACAACTATCTCTATAAAGAGATAGATATAAAAGAGAAAAAGAAATAGAAATGGGGGGGCAACATCAGATATCTACTGTTGTGTGGTTTATGAGTTACTTGCTAATGTGGTCGCACAGTAAACTTACTGAAGCTGGTGCCCACAGTACCCTGTGTGTCTCATTTTAAAACAATCATTTCTGGGTGTGAAAGGATGCCTAGGAGAGCAGACGGGTTCTGTGTCAATCAAAGCTAATCACTGGTACAGGCAGAGGGTTTTGTTGGCCTCCATGCTCTAAGCCGTGCTTCCACATCTGTGTTTGAAGAGATTAGAGAGGTGCTTCATACAAGAACTGTATTAGTTAAAGCTGATCGACAGTATTTGGAATAAATCATGAAAAAGTTGAGTGCCAGAAGGGAAGGCATGGAAAGTGGGGGATTGAAACTGACGAGGGCTGAATCCTCCCTCCTTTCCTCCCCACATTTGTATTTGGGGTCTGCTCACTGGAGGGCATTACCAGGTGCCATGCTCTCTCCACTTCCCAGCAAACACGCAGCAGCTAAGCCAACGAGCCCGAAGCCAATGTTCTCAGTGACATGACTGCCACACTTTGGCGAAGGGTTCCAGTTTTATTTGAGGTGCTTCAAGGAAGACAGATTAGCCCAAGTGGGTAAGTGGGATTTTAGGACAAGGATGGGAAAGAATGAAAAGTGAAAAAGATCCCAGCAACAACGGACTCCAAAGCCCCCTCTCTGACTGTCGCTCTCTTCTCCCTCTGTGAAGGCCATACACGGGCAAATAAATTATGAGTGACAAGTATTTGAACCAATAAAGAGGGCACTATATTTTATATGCAGTAAATTTAATTCCAGATTGTGTTTCACCTCAGCAGGGTGACATGTTTATTGCCAGTGAAAGATGAAAGCCGAGGGATTTAGAGACAAGCGTCAGCAGTTCTAGTGGGCACCCGCAAAATGAAGATTTGACAGACCGGTGGCTGAGCCCTTGAAATGAAATGCCAGATCAAATTTTACCCCAAAGGGGTCAGATGTACTGTCATGCCCCCAAACTCACAATACCAGATGAATAAATGAGCCAGGTTCAGCCAAGAGCAGGAGGCCAAGAGCGTGCTCTGTGAATTTCTGCTCACAGGATCATCAGCTTTTCCAAGAGTGGTGAGCCCGGGAGTGCCAGATGAGGTGTGTCTGAGGGAGGGTGTGAAGTGCTGCTGCCTCTGTGGGACTCTAAGTGTCGTTTTAAAAATCTATTAAACAGATCGAAAAGTAGAAGTGAGTCTAAATTGATCTGCCCGTCTCTCAATTTCATCCTACACGCGCTCAGCTCAGGTGTTCAATTTATTGAACCATAACCTCTTTTTAAACAATCAACATCAACACGCAATAAATATGCTCAGCAAGGGCAATATTTACATGCATGACTCATTGTTTTGGAAGATTTATTTATGGGGGAAGTGACTGGCAATTACATTGGAGTTCCTTTGGCAGGCTTTGTGCCACAGTGGCATGTGGGCATGGTTCTGGTTCCTGCAATAAAGTAAGCACACTGAAAGAGGTGAATCCTGTTTTTCCTTTTTAATTGGTCCTATGACCTCTTTGCAAACATGAGGAGGAATTTATGTTATAGTCTACACATGACTTCATTCCTCATCTCAAAACACAAAAGAAAGAAAATAAAACGGAAATGTTTCCGGTCTAAGGAAAGTGTGTCCATGTTTTTGAGATAATTCCTCTAATGATGTTAATGATTCCTGTAAAATGACACTCAGTCTTTCTTTTCTGCACTTACCAAACAGGTTCTATTATCCAATATATGGACTGGGTTAGTCAAATGCTTTCCAACTCATTTGGGTAGATATAGTGTCATCAACTCTTGAATCAATCAGAAAGGTTAACATTTTAATCAGTTCCTTTCACTGACCCTGCCCTGTAGGGCAGACAGCAGAATCTACCACATGTTTAACTTTGCATAAATGTATTTTAAGATTGTTTCTCACAGTTCAGTGTCATGATGACAAAGATGATGGAAAATGTCTGGGCCTTGTCATTTCAGAGCGACTTTCTCTCTCTCTTGACTTACATTGTACATCTTTTCTTGAGGTTTTACATCTTTCACATATTATCGCCGAAGCTACAAAGGACGTGTACTCTCATGCCTGGATGGAAGTCTAGGAATCTGAATAATGTTATTAGCACCACTTCATTGATTTTTGGAGCTTTAAAGGACTGACTTGTTTCCTATAAGAATTACCTCATATTTGGCAAATGGAGCTGTGGAACAGAAGCAAGGGAACCTGGCCTCCTCTTGGTGGTACCTGGAGACACAAGAGCACTGGTGATATAAGCAAGAAAACCTACAATAAACAGTGGTTGCCTCTCTAATACTTACTCCTTAAGGATGTCGTGAGGGTGAATGTTGGTCAGAATGTGTTACAATTTTTGTTTTCTGACTACTCTATTGCTCTGGCCATTCATTCTTTCTTCTATACCTGCCCACTGAAACATTTTGAGATTGTTTTCTCTGTACTTCTCCAAATATTTCAGAAACTTCTCTTTTATCACATCAGCTACATCCTCACTCGTTTAGGCTCTTTATATTCTGACTTTCTTTATCTCTATGGTCCCCCACTACTTTCTCCTTTTTTCCTTTCCAGATTCCTTTGTCCTTTTCAGACCTCCCGTGTGAGCTGTACTTGGAATAGAGACCCATTGGTTAATTTGTGCCCTCCTCTTGGCCACAGAGTCCCCAAAGACTCTGCAGGCTTTCAAAACCATCCAGTATGAGCTTCTGCCAAATTAAGCTATTCAGTTTGTTTCCCTTTTAGCAGATAATAATTACTGATCCTATGTACAATTCATTATAAGTTCTTGTGATAAAAGAATCAAGTAATAAGATAGAAGGACTGGTAGACTCCAGACAACTGAAAATATTAATGCTGTCAAAAAGAAATAATATTTGACCCAAGAATAGTGAAATTTATATAATCCCTAGTGCATAAAACTTGCAATATATTTTTCAGTTAGAATAAACATAATTAAAATCATGTACACATGATAAACCTTTATCCCTATCCTCTGTGTTTGTCTTTTGCTCTGATCATCCTGAAATCTTGTTGTCAAGTAGTTTTACCTTCTCTTATGTTCCTCTTGGATTCATTTATTCTTTTCCAGGTCCACAGTCAACATCAACATTTAAGCACTCTTCATCCTAACCCAGGCCACCTCAGAGACCTCTTAACCAGTAAAGTGTACACTTTCTTGCTGTTCATGGCTTCTTGGAAGCTATTTTCTTTGCATCTCTCCTATAAAATTTAATGCAAACTTCTCATAATTCTATTTAAAACTCTTCATTATCTGATGCTTTCAAACTCACTATCGTGACATTGGATATATAATTATTGGAGGCTCAGTTTCCTCCTAAGCATACTCATATGCACTGTCTGAATATTTTTTTTAAATAGCAGTAAAGCATATACTCATACAGCACTTATCACGTAATAGTTGCTCAATAAATGGTCCTTTATTCCTTAGTATGACAATTGGTCCCTCTGTTTGCCTAGCCAATCTGCTTCTCCTTAGAAGATGAGTTCACATCCCTCTTTATTCATATGCTTTTCTCCTATTATCCTTCTTCATCCTTAAGACCTGACTTTAAGGGTCTCTTATGCCAGTAAACCTCTCTCACCAAGTACTTTCAGTGTCTGCTTGCCAGGAAGAGAGAATTTATAGACACCGGGGAAGCTTTGTGGGTTATGTTTGGAGTCATTCTACATAGCTCATATAATTTAGGATTATACTTTGGAAGAATATCCAAATCTGTTCGATAACAACTTCTGTTAAATTATGCTAAATGTCCTATGCATATTTTCATATTTAAGCCCTAGTATCCTTTAAGGCCTAATTACATGTCTATCTTCACCACCCTCCTCCCACCCTTGCTCACCAATTGAGTTACCCGAGTATCTTTGGCCCCAGATGAAGTGATTCTGTTTGTTAAGATGAATTTACTGTTTGGTGTGAATCACATAGTATAAGAAGTGTTGAATCTGTTCATCTCTTATCGGTCTTAATGGAGGTGGAAAAGGGCAAGTACGGTTCAGTCTAACAAATGTTTACTGAAGATCTAGAGGATTACTGAGCTTGACTGTGCAATTGGTAAAACACAGAGGCATGTAAAACTTCTGGGTGACAAGCACGTACATTTAAGAAGGGTTGGAGAGTAGAGCAACACAAAGTACAAAGCAATCAAGAATGAGATATTTCAAAAGTGCTGGCTGATAGTCCAGGCTTAGTGGATCACCAGTGGAAAGTTAAGAAAGAATATGGATTTATTCTTTTATTAGGATCTATTTAAAGTTTTTGAATAGGCAAGATAATTTAAAAAGTATTTTATCATGTATCATAGGTATCTCAAAATAGTATCCAGCTGGTGAATACTTGTTGAATGCATAGAAAAGTAAGTGACATATAATTGATTTTTTTTTCATTTTTCGTAATCTTAGAAAAGTCTACATCATCTGAGCTCTATAGTCTATGTTTATCTTTCACAGTGAGGGTCACTTGTAGGAGAATCTGTAGAAATTAAGTTGAAATTGATTATAAATGAGTCAAAGTTGAACTGAGTTTGAATAGACGGTAGTTGGGTTGGGACCAAGGAAATAAACAAGAGAAAGAGTTGCAATTACAGTGTAAAAATGAGCATTTTAGAGCAATGTTGAATAAAAATACTGCCTGGGATAGCAAAGTTCAATTGTGCTTACACTGCTAAGATTTTTTTTAGCTCTTCTTCCATATAATCTTCCCCCAGAAGGTGTTAATTGATGTTGGCATTGAATCTTTTGAAGTGGTAGGAATTCATACTTTAAAATGTCCAATTAGTTGCAAAAATGAGTGATGGAATGGGTAGCTGAATATTTTTAAAGACCGAGAAGCACCTTCATTTGAGGGCATCTAAAGCACTGTCCCAAATCAGCCTCCAAAGATCTTTCCTTCAACTTTCACTTTATCTCTCTGTACAGAGACTAGAATAGCAGCATACAGCCCCCAAAAGAAGAAGCCTCACAATTTTCTTTAGAATGACAAGTGTTATAGTGAACGATAAATAACCTTTCTGTAACAAGCAGCCCCCCCCCCCCACTGGAACAAACTGTTCAACTCTATTTGAATAAAAAGCCCACACATATATCAAATTAAACAAAATAGCATTGTTCCAAATACAGATCAGGCAGTCTTCCCAGACTTGTGTCAGTAAAATTTCATAGCACTCCACACCATTGTATAGCAGCTCTCTTTCTCTTCTTTATGTGTGAGTGCAGAATCGCTATTCCTAGACAAAGGAATGCAGACAGAGGCTACGTCCCTCATGCAGTTGAATAAACTAAAGGTCCAACCAGGGACTTTGATGGTGAAAAAAAAAAAAAAAGAACGCACCACTGAAAATACAGGTGGAGACAGTACTGCACAACTGTATTAGGAGCAATTGATCAGCAAGAAGCTATTTTGCTTATCGCCAGAACAAATATTTTCACATTTGATGAGGCAAATTTCTAGATAGATCTTGATGAAGCAGGAAGTTAGTTGCGTGCTGTGTGTGAAATAGGGTGGAGTCAGGGGTGTGCCTTGTGCCAACTCATAAGAGCTGGCTAACACGTTTTCAGGACTTTGCAAGCTATTTGTTATATACAGCCATTATTAAAATTTAGTTTTAGAAAAGTATATAAGATTACAATTCAATAAGTTATATTAAAAAGAAAAGTGATATTCCAAATTTATTGCTTCTTATTTTACTACATTTTACTACAATCTGTGCTTTTGAGGTTATTTATATCTATTGTATCTGTGTGGTAGATATACTATGGGACGACGTGATACTTCAGGACTGTTCTTCACTCTGCATTCAGTGGAGTCACATTAGTAGCTTGGAACTGGCCCATGTTACAAATCAGGCTATTGCTTTTTTTCCCCACTAGCCCCTTAAAGAGCTGATTGTAAAACATTTATCAACACACTATCAGGTGGAAGCTCTTTGAGAACAGACATATCTTCTCATGCAAAGTCAGATTACTTAGTCATGCAGGGATATGGGCAGGGGCTGCCCTCAGTATTTCAAGGTTAAGAAGAAACGTATGTGCAGGACTTAGGTTAGTGTGCACTGGGGCAAAGTTTACATGTTGTGCTCCCTTCCAAACAGGCATATTAACGAATTAAAGTAAGTTCCGTCAATTTGACATCTCCAGTTGTTTTTCTGAACACTGGAGCTTAATCCAGGAAGGTATTTATTATCAGAATGAGTTGGTTTATTAGGAAGCATTTATGCTCATTCTTACTGATGTAATATATTGTCAATCTTACTAATTGTGGTATAAGGTTAGCCTAAATTGGCAGTAACGGAACATCAGTGTAGCACTACAGGACTTTAGCCACCAATTGTCCTACTCTTCTTACCTTCCCAAGATTCCTGTTCTTATCACACCAAGGAGCTGGACTTGGAAAAGATAGGGGCAGAGTTCATAAGTGGTAGTGAATTAGGTATCATTCCCTACAGGAGCTTTTGTGCCACATAAACCTTTCTTGGCTTGAAGCTGGAAGTAATATGGTTTTTGCTGCAGGTTTAAACTCACTAGGAGTACGTGTAATTATTTTCCTTCTAATTCAGCCCCCATGATTGCATTAAGCCAATTAAATTATAATAATGTATAATTTAAATGAATCTATAATTTATTTAATTAATTATAATAAAAATATAACACACCAGGGTTATACTCACAGAGAATACAGTATGATATATACATAGTTAGTATATAATAGGCATATATAGGTGTATTTCTCTCTCTATGTGTCCGTATATGGGTATATATAGACATATATAGTATAGTATATTAAACATATGTATATTAGGATACAGATACGTACATACACAGTTGATTCTTGAACAACATGTAGACTAAGGGTGCTGATCCCCTGCACAGTCTAAATTCCACATATAACTTTTGATTCCACAAAACTTAACTACCAACAGCCTACTGTTTACTGGAAGCCTTTTCAATAATATAAACTGTCAACTGACACATTTTGTGTGTTTTATGTATTATATATTTATTGTATTCTTACAATAACATAAGCTAGAGAAAATACAATGTTTTAAAAATCTCATGAGGAGAAAATATATTTGCTGTTCAATAAGGGGAAGTGGATCACCATAAAGATCTTCATCCTCATTGTTTTCCTTGAGTAGCCTGAGGAGAAGGAGAAAGAAGAGGGGTTGCTACTGCTGCCTAAGAAATGGCGCAGGAGAAGAAAATCTGCATATAAGTCGACCCATGCAGTTCAAACTCCTATTGTCCAAGAATCGACATTATTTTGACTCAAATAAAAAAATATACTTTAGTCTGAAATAGCTCTGGTCATCGATTATTGGATAATGCTCATATCAGGATCAAGGCAACAGTTTTTAAAAAGTAGGCATACTTTGTAAACCAAGAAAGTGTGTGTGTATTTGTATCACGCATCATACACACACATCAACATTTCTAGCAGCAACAATACTGTTTTAGGATTTTATGATACAGGAAGCCAGTAACTGTATCCCTCAACCAGGCTTCTTCTTTTGTTAGTGAATAAATTCTTCTAAGAATGTCATGTGATCTTGCTATTTGGTTCTGTGCACAGGGTAATCTCTCTCAAAGTTTAAATTGCACAACTGTCAGATACAGTCTACCTTGAGGATCAAATCCCTTATGTCACAATATTAAACAATTATTTTTGGCTACGCCATTGAATTTCTACTGCCTGAGGTGTCTCTTGTGTTCCAAATCAAGTCAAATTAAGAATGTATACACTAGTAAATTGAAGAAACAGATAAGCAGAAGCAGAAAAAAACCAATAGGAAGATTATCCTTGTAATGTTTCATTAAGCAACTTCCATTAGGAAAGAAAAAAATCATTAATGCTAACCCATGTTTGAACTTAAAACACAAGATTCAAACTGAATCACATAGTATGTTTTTACAAGTAACCTGTGCTTTTAATAGTCACTCTTTGATACATGACAAGTATCATCTTGAATTTTATGTGAACTGATTCACAAAAGTCATTCAGCAAATTAATGTAGTTTTGGAAAATTAGCAGCAAAGTAGGCATGCCGCCAAATGTCTAATGACAAATTGAAGGGTTTGGAGATGTGTCTGTCTATTTGCAGTATTGGAACTGTTTTCAAAACAAAAACACACTGAAAACAGTGCTGGCATGACAGGAGATGCAGTCATTATGCAATTTTAATCGACAAATAATTCCACTTTATGTGAATAAATTCACCTAGCCGATAACTGCATTATCATCTATCATGCCCTGATTTCCCTTCCCATCTCATGTACCCTCTAATTTTGATGAATTTGATCAAATGTATCTGGCAGCATAGCTGTATCTGGAAAGTCAAGGAAAGACCACAGTGAGTTCGGGGGAGGGGGCAGGTAAGAGGATGGTGATTTGTCACAGGGAGGAAGCTCATCTTTAGCATTACCTGTTGTGCAGATATTATTATCCTCCATTTATCTTCCAGTCTGAATATTCAGATTGCGATGTGTCCTATACTTTCATACTTTTAACAAGGTACTAAGCATCTCTCCAATTTAACTCAGGTATATACAAGGAGTATATGCACAGGGGTGTGACTGACAAAATTGAAAACCTTTATCAATCTACATCTAATTAATCTTCGGATGTTGGCTTTAAAGTCCAGCATAATGGCCTGAGTGTATAGCCTACTTTCACATGAGGAGCAGCTGAAATGCAAAGTGAGTACAAATATGAACATACTCTAGCTAAGGGCAGGTATTCCAATGGCGGCATTAAATATAAATACAATAGAGTATTGACATAATGTAGTAAGGTTCCCTCGCTATTAAAAGGCTTTGTTCTAAAGCGTATCTGTGTACACAATGAGATGATGAGCACAGTGCATCACATAGCTAAATTTAATATATGCAGGGGTATGATGTTTGCAATGCATGCATTTCAGCAGGTCCCATTAGTGCGCCTTTCCCCTCCAGTGAAAACAGAATGAACCACAGCCCCTTCTGGTTTGCATAAAGCAAACAAAATTAGATTTGCTTTGCTGAATTGAAACCCGCTTGGGATTGTGAGCCTCTCTCGGGGACAAATTACTTCAAACAATCCCTTTGTACCATAACAAAATCAAAAAATTCAGGCCAATCAACATGGCTCAAAACCCTTAACACAAGAATTAATAATACAACCTAGTCTATTTTTATTGCTTCTGCGCTACAGCTCCTTGTTTTAATGTAATTACACTTATTTGCCGTCCACATGTTAAGTAACCTTGCATATGTTAACTAATGCGACATAAAACAACTTTCCTAATTTTACCATTGCTACAAGCATTGTTCCCCCTGGAATAAGATCCGAACATTGGACAAGTTGAACACTAATGTTATTAAATTAAATCTATTTTTAGACCCTTGATAAATGAATATAGACAAAATGTCAAATGTTTCTTCAGATAGGTGTAGCAGCTGATTGACAATCAGATTAGTCTATTAAGAATATTGGTTTATGGAGTGTTATTCACTTGATATCTCTTGGCTTTTAAAGCCTATTTCCCTGTAGAAGAGACGTGCACGTATGTCTGTAAATCCAGAATCTCTTAAATCAGGTATCTGGTCAATGATCTCTTAAATTCAGCAGCTGGAGTTAGTATCAAGATGATATATATTCCTACTGCTTTTAACACCTGAAAATCAACAGAGGTTATACAGTCTTAAAACTTTCATCTGAACCACAAGTTTACTGACTTTTCAGATTTGAAATTTAGAATCTGGGATAAGTTTTTTTCCATTGCTTTTTTAAATGTGTAGGTCAGATAGAAAGTATCTGAGTTCACAAAATCTTGATCTTTTGAAATCAAAAGCTCATTTCCACATTACCTAGTTCATCACAACATAATGTCATCCTTAGGAAAGAAGAGTACATCAAATATTTATCTAGTTAGGAAGTTTTTACCTAATTGCTAAAATGCAGTTAATTCTGAGTAACAAGTGAGCTTCATCTGGCACCAAAAAATACCTGAGTGGAAAGTTGAAAAGGGCCTTTCTATAAACATGGATGAGTCTGTATAACTAAGGCAACATTTAAACATAGGCAACCTATTAATTTAGTGCAACCATTTGTCAATTCTGTCCAAAAGATCATTTAGTCTCATTGCTCACTATAGAACAGATAAATAAATGTGATTGGTATATTTATCCTCCTTCCTCCCAGCTATGCAGATTAAATCTGAATTTCTAGCACACAATTAAATAATCAAATTATTTAGTAAAGTTTTTATATTAGATCTTTTCAATTAGACTTTTTATCTTAAATATAGCAGCAAGTTATCAAAGTCATTCCTCTTGCCCAGAAGTCTTAAATTGAGATTATAGGTGTGTTTTCTTTAGGAAGGACAATTTTTAAAACAGGTAAAATTAAAACGCTTTTATATAAGACACAACTGCTTTAGTTCCTTGTCAGTGTCCTTAAAATCAGGCTGTGCTTGACCTCTGAAAGCACTTAAAGTTGAGACCTCCAGGTCATTCACTTATATTGAAATAAGTTATATAGTATACAAAGTACCTAAGAGAGAGTGTAAAAGTAGAATCAAGACATTGGGGTTTCCCATAGAAATAAAATCCACCCCTGAGACCAACATAAGAATGTGTGTGTGTGTGTGTGTGTGTGTGTGTGTGTGTGTGCGCGCAATTCCATTAGAATTCCATTAGTAGAGGTGGAGGAGGGAAAAATGAGTGTCATCCAAGAGAAGACCAAAGCTCAACGGATTGCATTGGCATCCTACTTTGAATGACCATTCTTTTCTTCAAGTCAATATGTTAATCACACTGTTATCTTAAACAACAAGGAATGATGTCATTATTTTAGTTTAATTCATAAGACACAGGAATGCAAACTACCTTAGATTTCTGCTATTTTTGTTTCCTATTATTTAGGTCTTATACTAAGTCCTTGGATCAGTTCCCAACCCATTGTGATTCTAATTTGATTTGTATACCACTTTAAAATCTTAGATGAATGAAAATGAATTAGTTGTTTATACATGCCAGTGCAGCAAGAGCAGGGATACAAGATCAGGGAGCTTCAGAGAGAACAATTAAGTGATCTTACACCTGCCCCTGCTCCTCCTTGCTTCTTCATCTCAGGATTCACTCTTTTATTCTCCAACTTTCCCTCAGTGCTCCATTCCTTTCTACTGCCAGTGAAAAGTATATAGTCTAGGTTTCTATCTCCCTTTCTTACAAGCTGTAGCATTTTGGTTAAATATGTTATCCCCTCAGAATTTTGTTTTCTCTCTCTTTGAAGTTCTGATACCTGTCTTCAGTGGGTTTTCTTAATTGACAAGATTATCTCCTTTGAGAACTTTATTGCATGCCACATATGTCACTATTATTTCCTTGCTTATTCTTTCCAGTCTCTCCTTAGTCTCTCTCTTGTGTGTTTCCCACTGTTACTGAGCTAGATGAAGATGGTTAGCCCAGCAATAGTAAAGGCGTACTCTCTCAGATTGAATTCCATTCGCCCTCCATTCATTCTTTTTTTCTGATTCTGAAAGAAGGAAACTGATGTTGATCTTGTGTAGCTGAGAGAGAGTTAATAGACTTGTTTGAAATGCTCAAACTGCCACCAGAATTTTAGATTTTGCCCTGAAGTTCATGTAGAATATATAGAATATTATCATGAGCCATGCAAATGTAATGTAAAGTAAGTGAGGAGAAACTAGGCTTAAAGACCAAATCAGGCTAAATTTTAAGGCATTTTCACTGCTTCCTAGTAGGGCCAATACTTAACATTAGTGGCCACACATTTACAATGGGAATAAACATACCCATCTTGCAAGATTATTGCAAGAATTAAGTGGGAGAAATATCAGAAATATAATAAGCACTCAACAACATGTACAAATTATGCATTTGATTGCAGTGCATACCACATACTATAGCATGAAGCAAATAGTGCATAATCAATACATGTTATTTCAGTTACCCATACTCTCCTTAGAAGAAATGTTGAAAAACATTTTAAAACAACTATCTAAGTAGATCCTTCAAATTTACAACTAATGCAAATTACTTCATGAAAGAACTTTTCACATTATAAGTAGGGTTTCATATTGGGAAAAATATATATATATTTTTGAGTTAGAGTCTCACTCTGTTGCCCAGGCTAGAGTGCAGTGGCATGCTCCTGATCACCGCAGCCTCGACCTCCTGGGCTCCAGCGATCCTTCTGCCTCAGCCTTCCAAGTAGCCAGAACTACAGGTGCATGCTACCATGCCCAGCTATTTTAAAAAATTTATTCATTGTAGAGACGAGGTCTTACCATGTTGCCCAGGTTGGTCTTGCACCTGTGGGCTCAGTCAATCCTCTCACCTCGGCCTCCCAAAGTGCTGAGATTATAGGCTTGAGTCATGGAACCTGGTCAGAAAAATATTTTAAAATAATTATAGAAATGTTACCAAATTGACTTGGATAATTCCAAAATTTATCAACATTAAACCTCAAAAGAAGTGAGCAACAAGATAAACATCAATAGTTATGACAATACAAGTAATTAAGTGCATTCATACTGTGCCCAGCATCTATGTTGCACGCATAGACCATGTAAATGCTTAGCAAATGGTAAATGATTAATTACAGAAAAAAATATTTAGAATGAACCTTAGTGTTCTGACATTGGGCTCATGTTTTTACTTTTACCAAGTGAAAATGGACATCCTTTCCTGCCAAAAAAGTTCTTTGCTTGGTCCTTCCTTCCTTGCAAACAACCTCTCTCCTTCCTTCATGTTGTACTATAAAAATATGGCAATAAAGACAATATGGTTAGCATGAAGATGAATATATGGAGCAATGAAACAAATAGAGCCCAGATAGAGAAACACAGACATATAGCAATTAATTTTTTATAGATACCAAGGCAGTCAAACGAAGGAAAGAACATCCTTCTCAATGTATGTTGCCTTATTAGCTAGATATCTTTATGGGGAAAAAAAATCCTCACTTTCCACCATACATAAATTTAACTCAATACTGGTTATAAGCATAAGTGTAAGAATTAAAATCGTAAAACTCCTAGAAGAAAACATAAGAGAAAATCTTCATGTCCTTGGGATGAAGATTTCTTAGAGATGACACAAAAAGCACAAACCAGAGGCAAAGTAAATTGATATGTTACACTTAATCAAAATTAATAATTTTTGCTTCTTAAATATATAATTTAGAAAATAGAAAGGCAAAGCGCAAACTAGATTTGCAATTCATATATTTGCAATACATATATCTGAGAGAGTACTTTATCAGCTTTTTAAAAATTTTATTTTAAAGATGTAGGGTACAATCCAGGATTAGGTATACAAGTGGTCAACGTACAGGTAAGGTTGGGCCTACCTTTGGTCCCCATTTTGCTTGGTTTGAGATTAGGTATACTTATTGATATTATGTGCCCAACCTGACCCCACAGCAGTTTCTGGCCACTGTCAATTCCTTTCTTATAGTATTATGATAAATGTTCAGGGTCTGCTTAAGAGTGAGAATATATGATACTCAGTTCTTTGTTTCTGTGATAAATCACTGAGTCTTATGGACTCTAAATCCATCCAAGATGCTGCGAAATCCATAATTTTGTTCTTCATGACTGTGTAATATTTCATCATGTATATGTACCACATTTTTTTAATCCAGTCCAGTTTTGAAGGGCAGCACAGTTGGTTCCATGTCTTTGCTATAGTAAATAGTCCTGCAAGAAGCATGTATGTGCAGGTACATTTTTAATAGATTTAAGTTCCTATTCCCAGTAGGGGTATTGCTGGATTGCCACACTGTTTTCCATAAATGCTGAACTAGTTTGTATTCTTACCAACAGTGTAGAAGCAGTCCCTTTTCTCCACATCCTTGCCATCTTCTGTTGTTTTTTGTTTTATTAATGGTGGTCATTCTTACTGGAGTTAGGTGGTATCCCAGTGTGGTTCTGTTTGTATTTCTCTGATGATTAGTGAGACAGAGCATTTTTTCATGTGTCTGTTGGCTGCTCATATGTCTTCTTTTGAGAAGTGCCTATTTATGTCTTTGCCCACTTTTTATTGGGGCTGTTTTGTTTGTTTGTTTGTTTTACTTCAGCATATTTGAGTTCCTTATAGATCCTGGATATTAGGCCTTTGTCAGATATACAGTTGGCAAATATTTTTTCCCATTCTGTCAGCTGTCTCCCTCTCTCTTGATGGTTTCTTTGCTTTGCAGAATCTTTCAGTTTTAATAGGTCTCATTTGTCTATCTTATCTCTTATGGCATGGACTTTTGGGATTTTGATCAAGAATTAGTTGCCTATTCCAATTTCCATAAGGGCATTTCCTGCATTTTCTAAGATTCTTAAAGTTTGGGGTTTCACATTTAGTTCTTTGATCCACTTAGAGTTGTTTTTTGTATATGGTGATAGATAGGGGTCCTGTTTCCTTCTTCTGTACATGGTTAGTCAGTTTTCATAGCAGCATCTACTGAATAGGTTCTCCTCTCCCCAGTGGTTGTTGTAGGAGGCTTTGCTGAAGATGAGTTGGTTTAGAAATTCAGATTTTGCTTCTGGAATCTCTGTCCTGTTCCATTGGCCTATATGCCTGTTCTTGTACCAATACTAGGTTGTTTTGATTATAATAGACTTATAGTGAAGTTTAAAGTTTGGAAGTGTAATACCTCCCACTTTGTATCTTTTGCTAAGGGTTGTTTTGGTTATTTGTGGTCGATTAGGTTTCCAAATTAATTTCTGTGTTATCGTTTCCAGGTCTGAGAAGAATGTTGCTGGTAATTTGATGGGCATAACATTGAATCTGTAGATTGCATTTGGTAGGATGGACATCTTAACAATGTTGATTCTTCCAATCCATGAGCATGGAATATTTTTCCATTTGTTTCTGTCATCTTTGACATCCTTGAGCAGTGTTTTGTAGTTTTCATTGTAAAGATCTTTCACTTCTCTGGTTATAAACATGCTGAGGTATTTCATTTCTTGGTTGCTATTGTGAATGGAACTGTGCTTTTTATTTGGTTCTCTGCCTGCTTATTGGTGGTGTATAAGAACGTGACTGTCTTTTGCATGTTTATTTTGCACCCCTAGACTTTGCCAAAGTCCTTTGTCAGTGCAAGAAGGCTTTTGACAGATTCTCTTGGATTTTCAAGGTATAGGGTCATATAATCAGCAAAGGAATAACTTTACTCCTTTTCCTATTTAGATACCCCCAATTTCCTTCTCTTGTCAGATTGCTATAGTTAGGGCTTCCAACACTTTGTTAAACAGGAGGAGTGAGAGTGGCAGTCTCGCCTTTTTCTGGTTTTCTGGGAAAATGCTTCCAATTTCTGTCCATTTAGCAATATGTTGACTGTGGGTTTATCATAGAGGACACTTACTATTTTGAGGTATGTTCCCTTTATGACTAGGTGTTTGAGGGTTTTTATTAAGAAGGTATGCTGGATTTTATCAAAAGCTTTTTCTGTATCAAATGATATAATTATGTGGTTCTTGTACTTACATCTGCTGATGTATTTATTTACCTTTATGGTCTTGCAAATGTTGAATCAGCCCTGTACCCCAGTGATGAAGCCTACTTGGTCAGGGTGGATAATTTTTGAGATGTATTATTGTATCCAATTTGCTAGAATCTTGTTGAGAATTTTTGCATATATGTTCATCAGGGATATTGGCCTATAGCTCTCTTTGCTGGATCTTTACTTGGTATAGATATCAGTGTGATGTTAGCTTCACAAAATGATTTGGGGAGACTTCCATCTTTCTAGATTGCCTAGAATACTTTAAGTAGGATTGGTGTCAAGTCCTCCTTGTATATTTTGTAGAATTCTGATGGAAAGCCATCTGGTCCAGGACTTTTTTTTGGTAGGTAGTTTTCTTATGACACAATCATTTTCCTGGGTTGTTATTGGTCTATTTAGGATCTCAATTTCTTCTTGTTTCAACCTTGGGCAGTTTTGTGATGTTATGAATGCCTCCATTTAGCCGGGCTTGGTGGCTCAGCCTGTAATCCCACGCTTTGGGAGGCTGAGATGAATGAATTGCCGGAGCCCGCCAGTTCAAGACCCACCTGGGCAACTTGGCAAAACCTCATCTCTACAATAAATCAAAAAATTAGCCGGGCGTGGTAGCACGCACTTGTAGTTCCAGCTACTTGGAAGGCTGAGGTGGAAGGATCGCCCAACCCCAGCAGGTCAAGGCTGCGGTGGCCGGGAGCGGCCACTGCACTCCAGTCTGGGCGGCAGAGTGAGACTCTAACTCAAAAAAAAAAAAAAAGAAAAAAAAGAAAAGAGATGCCTCCATTTTATTTAGGCTTTTGAGTTTGTTTCCATACAGGTGTGCATGCAAAATAATCTCTAATAATCTTTTGTATTTCGTTGGGGTCAGTTGTGACTTTGAATTTCTGCATTTCTGATTATGTTTATTTGAGCCTTTCTCTCTTTTTCTTGGTCATTCTGACTAGAGGTCCATAAATCTTGCTTATCCCTTCAAAGAATCAGCTTTTGTTTCATTGATTTTTTAAACGGTATATCTGTCTTCTATGTCACGTGTTTGAGTTTTTACTTTGGTGATTTGAATTCTTCTGCTGAAGTTAGGGTTTTGATGGTCTTGCTCTCGAGTTCCCTTAGGTGATTTGTTAGTCTGTTAACTTGTTCTCTTTCTATTTTCATGATGTATTTTCATAGAGATATTAATTATCCTCCTTGTACTGCTTCACGGCATCCCAGAGGTTTTGGTAAAATATTTCTTCATTTCATTTGTTTCCAGGAATTTTAAAAATTTCTGTTTTGATATCTGTGTTGACCCATCATGTTGTTTAGTGTCATGACTTTTTGATTTTGGGGGAATTTTGTTGGTGATGATCTTTATTTTTAATTCCACTGTGGTCTGAGTAGGTGCATTGCAGTATTTCAATCACGCCAAATTTGTTAATGCTTTATTTATGCCCAAGGATATGGTAGATCTTGGAGTATGTTTCATGTGGTGATGAGCAGAATGCATATTTTTTGGTTGTTGGGTGGAGTGCTCTGTAAGTATCTACTAAGTCCTTTTGGTCAAGCATCAAGCAGAGGTTTTGGATTTCTTTGTTGATATTTTGCCTCGATGATCTATCTAGAGTTGTTGGTAGGGTATTTAGGTCCCCAGCTACAATAGTTTTAGAGTCAATGTCTTTTAGTTTACTTAATAACTGCTTTATAAAAGCTAGTGCTCCTCTGTTGGGTGCATATATGTTTAGGATGCATATTTCTTGTTTATGGATAAAACCTTTTATTATGATGTAGTGTCCTTTGGTATGTTTTAAAATTTCTGATAACTTAAGGCTGTTTTGTCTTATATTAAGATTGCAACCCCTGCCTCCTTTTCTGATCTGTTCAATTGAAAATTTGTTTTCTATCTTCTAACTTTGAGTCTGTAGGCATTATTTGTTGTGAGATGAGTTTACTGGAGGCAGGAAATTACAGGTTATGTGTTTTTTTAATTCAGTTTGTCATTCTATGTCTCTTCAGTTGTGCATTTACGTTCACGTTCAGGTTGATTACTGAAATGTGAGAGTTTGTCCTTGACATAATGCTCTTAAAAGGCTGTTTTGTTTTTGTGTAGCTTTTGTGTTTCTATATGTGTGTGTCGTCTTTTTTTGCAGGTATGCTGTGTGATCTGCTGCTTTCATTTGTGTTTGTGATTTTGTGAAGTACATGGTCTTTCTTTTATTTCTTTTTTCTTCTGTGCACAGCACCTTTTTAAAGGTCTCCTGTAGTGCTGGTCTTGAAGCAGAATATTCTCTTGGGGCTTAGATGTCTGAGAAAGATTTTAATTCTCTGTTGCTGATGAAGCTTAGTTTGGATGCGTAGGAAATTCTTGGTTGAAATTGTTTACCTTTGAGAACATTAAAGACTGGGGTCCAATTTCTTCTGGCCTGTAGTTTTTCTGCAAATAAGTCTAAAGCAATTCTTATTGATTACCCCCAGTAGGTAGTCTGACTTTTTCCCTTGTTGTCTTCAGGATTTTTTCTTTTATACCTACTTTATGTAGGCAAATTATTTTGTGTCTCGGGGTTGGTCTTCTCTTAAGATGCCTTGCAGGGATTCTCTGGATCTCATGTGCTTATAGGGTTATCTCTCTATCCAGATGAGGGAATTTTTCTTGAATGACCCCATGGAATGTTTGTTCCGAGGTGTTTTCCATTTTTCTTTCTATTTCAGGTATTCCAATCAGATGTAGGTAGGTTTGGTTTCTTGATAAAATTGCACATCTCTTGGAGAGTTTCCTCTTTCTTTTTAAGTTTTTTTCTATATTTTAATAGATTGGATTAATTCCATATTTTGGTTTTCTAGTTCTGAGATTCTTTCTTCTGCTTGTTCAATTCTGCTTCCCATGTTTGTCAGTTTGTTATTAGAGTTATTGGAGTTCTTTATTTCAATTTTTTCTAAGTATGATTTCTTGAGCCTGTCTAGCTCCTTTGCAATTTATTTTGTTTTAGGTCTTGCATTTCTTGATATTTATTCATTCTACCCAACAAATTTTCTGATCTCTTTCAACACCTTCTGGGTGCTGTCATTCTGGGAGATAACTGACTCTGATGGTTAATGGCAGCTTTTAGTTCATTTTTCTTCATTTATAGCCATTCACTTATCTTTATCCTACTTCTGATGCTCAGTGGAGAAACAGTCACTTCTGATATTTGCTCTACCTTTTGTCCATCCTTGAGCCGGGGCTCTTCATTTGTTCAATTACGAAGTAGGAGTGTTTGACTTTCTCTACAATTTTGAGCACCTCCAAAGGTGTGGATGACTGCAAGGATTCTGAACCTATCAGCAGGTCATAATATTTGCTAGCTGGTGAATGGGCCAGCTGAGACTCACTCTTCGTCTCTGCACAATATGACCTTACAGTGTGTGTGCTTGCATAGCCCCTGAGTCCAAGACAATATAAAAGGGAAATGAGGGAAAAAAAATAGAAAGGGGGAGAAAGAGATAAAGAGAAAAGAAAAATAGAAAAAGCAAAATAAGGAAGAGAAAACATAAACAAACAGAGAAAGAACAAAGAAAGCAAAACAGAAGGAAAGAAAAGGGAAAAACACCAACAAACAAAGCAACCGAGCAAGATAATAAAAAAAATCCAACACTCTCTAAAATAAACAAACAAAAAACAAACCAAAAAAAAAAAAAACAAAACCAAAAAAAACCATGATGAAGACACTCACTTTTAGTGTCTCTTTGAGGGAGGGCTCCCTCCCTCTTGTGATGGGTTCTGCAACTGCAGGTCTGTTACTGCAAATTCTTTATTCATTATTGAAACTTAAGATGTTAGAATCTTCACCCCTGCTACCTGCCATTGGTAGCTATCACATGCCCATGTGAGGGAAGGGGACTGAAATAACTTGAGGCATCCCTTGAAATCTCACCCCCTTCCTTCCTCTCCCAGTTTCTCACAGCTTCCAGGGCATCCAGTTCACAGCAGAGGAACAGGGCCTACTGTCTCTGCTCTGCCCTCCGAATCTCTTTCACTTGTTGCTAGGAGTCTACTCACCAGTCTCCTTCTCAGGCAGTTCTGCTGTCTGCATCTATCGCCCAGCAACTGACTCAGTGTAGAGACTAGATCATCCAGTGTTCTGCATCTAGCTTACCCGCTGGGGCTTGTGTACTGGGCACAAGGTTCTCTGAGGTTTCAAAGAGTAACCCCAACACAATACAGAGATAGCACCTGGTCTCAAGATGTAGTTCTACTGTTCTGCAGAGACCGCCCTGGAGCACTTCTCTGCCCAGGTATTAGAGAGTGTGGTCAGAGAGTGTGGTCAGTTTCTCTGCCAACTGCTGTTTCTGTCACCAATGGGGTTGATAGCACCCTCTCCAGCAGTTACCACAGTCTCCAGATCTTGGGACTTGGTGGCAAGGCTCTGGAGTCCAGTCCAGGCTCAAGGTGGCTTCTCCCCGCTGTTTTCTTGGAACTCTGCATCATGTTCCCTCGCTGCACTCCCTCTGCAGCCCTTGCTGCCAGCATTCAGCTGGGTGCTGTGGTGTTGGGATGGTCAATCACTCCAGCCATTCTTCCTGGGAAAAGCTCTGCTGATTTCAGAAAGGGTGCTTAGTTTCTGTGCTCCATGGTCACTAGGGTCCAAGCAGAACAGCTGTGGCATGAATACCTTCACCAGGAGGGCTTTGGCCACTTGCTCCCAAGTCCCCACTCAGTCAACCTCTCATATTTCCATTTACACACAGAAACACATGCAGAATTGTCTATACAATCACTCACACACACAGGGACTCATGAAGTCCAACTGGTTATGCCATTATCTTCTCGGAATTAGCCCGAATTTTAAAAAATTAGTAAATAATTTTTACAGCTCATTAATGAGACAAAAAACCCAAATAGAAAATGGTCAAAAAACTTAAAAGGTTTTTCACAAAGGAAGATACAAATAATCACTAAACACATATAAATATGCTCAACATCAATAGTTATCAAGGAAATGTAGATTAAAACCACAATGAGATACCACCACACACCTACCAAAATGGTAAAATTTTTAAGAGTGAAACACTAAATATTGTCAAGGTTTAGAGTAACTAGACTTCTCATACACTGCTGGTAGGAATATAAAATTGCATTGCCACTTTGGAGAACTATTTGGCAAGTTCTTATAAAAAAATTTAATATGTATATAACATATAACCCAACAATTATAGCACAGTCATTTACCAAGAGAAATAATGTCCACAAACAAGTGTTGATAATAACATTACCATAATAGCCCAATTCTAAAATAACTTTAAGTCACCATTAATGTGAATGGATAAGCAAATCTGGCATGTCTGCATAATGGAATTCTATTTGGTTAAAAAAAAAGGAACATAGATAAATGAGATCAACAACATTATGCCTAGCAAAAGATGCTAGACAAAAGAGAATAGATAGTGTATGATTCAATTTGTGTAAAATACTTCAACAAGTAACTCAAATCTGTAGTGACGGGCATCAGATCAGTGGTCCCCTGAGGCTGGGGTTGGGAAAAAGAAATGTACCGTAAATGAGCAGAGGGGAATTTTGGGAGGTGGCAGAAAGGTATAAATATTGATTTCATAGTGATTACAAGTATGTATGCCTTTGCCAAAACTAAGTAAACTTCATTCTTGAAATTGATTCATTTTATTCCATTTAAGTTACTTTAATAAAGCTGTTTGTTCTTAAAGTAGCTAATATCTAAATGCATGCAACATTGGATTCTCTGGCTACTACTGTCATAACTGCTATGAAATCAATTGCATGTGTAATCACAAATGTCAGAATGATTTTCTCTTGGGAAAAATCATGATTTGAAACTTTCATTGTTAAAAACCATAATTTGGAATTTTCAAGTTTAATTTCTAAGTTTGCTTATAGGCTACTCTTGAGTCTACAATTTATTTCCCTTTGGCTTAACTTCACCAAGTTTTGGATTCCTTCTCTGTGGAATGAGATTCCTGGCCAATGTTCAGATTTTACAGAAAATAATTTAACACCTACTCTGACCCAGGCACTGTTAGTGCAAGAGAAAAAAATATGGATTAAAAAGAGGAAGGCTTAGACCTCTAAGAAGAAAAAAGGAGATCGAACATCAGAACTAAATCTAAAAAGAGAAAGCCACCATTTTTTTTATACTCTAATTATCTTCACTCTATATTGGAATCACTTCTTTTTCTACTGTCTTCAGTAGAAGATTTTTTTGTGAGGCTAGATGGCCTCACATACTTCATCTCTTTCAACTACTGCTCTTATATGTCCCTCCACATTAAAATAACAAAGTTTTCAGGTTTTGACCTTTTCATTTCAAAGACAATTTCCTCTACTTCAAAATATTAGTTTGCATCATATTACTTGTGAATCCTGGAGAAAGCAGAGAACTCTGAAACCTCATCATGAAGTGCAAATGTGATCCAATGTACCTAGATGAACTTTTATTTCATTCCCTTTGAATTAACCTTCCACAGTTTTAGGGGGAAACATTTAAGTTTCAAACCAGATCATCATAACTTTTAATTGTCTGAGCCATAGAATTCTCCCACAGATAGAATTTTACTCAATAAATTCAACTCTTGAGTCTAGGGCAGGAGGGCAAGCCTACTTAGGAAGCCTCTGGCATGAGAAAACTTCTCCCAGAAGTGCCTGTGTGATGCTGCAAAGAAGGGTGGTAACTATACAACTGAAACTAAATCTAGCTGCCTTCCCAAGAGTTTTTCCCAGGGATAGAGAATTCTAGTATAGCCTCTAGGAAAATATTTGAATGAAAAAAAATCTTCTACTGAAGACAGTAGAAAAAGAAGTGATTCCAATATAGGGTGAAGATAATTAGAGTAAAAGGAAAATGGTGGTTTTCTCTTTTTAGATTTAGTTCTGATGTTCCATCTCCTTCTTCCTAGAGGCCTAAGCCTTCCTCTTTTTAATCCATATTTTTTTCTCTTGTACTAACTTACTCTCTTAGAGTTTTCATCTCTAAAAAAAATTATAATAATTCTCTATTAGAATAGTGGTATCAGACTTCTGGCAAGATGACGACAGGACAGGTCGGACTATGAGTCTCTGCAAAAACCAGCATCTGTAAAGACTCTCTACGTGAGTAGGCATGTACTAGTTTGTGAGTGAAAGTCTGTCTGAGGGGAGACTCGGGTTCATGCACCCAGGGCTCTCCTCTGGAGATGACTGCAACCCCCACCACCCTGAGATTGGAACTGCTGTGTTCTCAGGACTCTCCTGAGAAGAGCTCACCAATTTCAACTGATTCTCGTGCCTGGTGCCTAGCCCACACCATCACCTGTGACAGCAAAGTGGCTGGAGTCCCAATCCGATCCATGGAGAGAGAAGATGGGGAGAGCTGGAGAGGAGCCCCATCCTTGGTGAGGAAATGCTGACCAAAGCCATTTTCTCTGTCCCAGGACCAGGCAGAGACCTGCATTGCCCTTCCCAGCTCTACCCAGCCTCCACTTGGGACTTAGAGGTAATCTCATCAAACTCAGAGAGACAATACCCCTCCCCCATGCTGGATCAGACACAGACAGGTCAGATCTTAGTGGCAGACTTGACGCAGCAAGCTGGATGAGTCCAGATCCAATCTACCCTCCTCCTGCAGTAGGCCTGAGGCATCTGACACACGCTAAGAGCAATCCTCTCAGCCTACCCTGAGAGCAGAGGGAAGGGGCTGGAGATCAGAGCTGAAAGGAAGTTGAACTTACAAGAACCACCTCAGAGCAAGGTGGGGTATTTTTGGTCTGTTTTTTTTCTCTCTTTCAGTTTTCGATAATGTTTTCTTATTTGCTTTGTTTCTGCTATTTAATTACTGGTTTTTTATGACTTCCTGCCTGTGTTTGGGTATTTTCAAGGGAGAGTACATCAATAGGGTGTTTTTTGTCAGCTTGTGTGTTTTTATGTTTTAGTTTTTTTACTATTTTCTTTGTGTCTCTTTTCATATATTAGTTAGTACATCTGTCTGTTTTCCCTCTTACTCTTCTCTTTCCACCTTCCTCTCATTCCCCCTTCTTCCTCTTTCCATTCTTTTCCTTTTTCTTACCTCATTTTGCATTCAGGGAGCAAACCTATACACCCACTACATGGACAGATTGTAAGGCAGTGGGGTGTGGGCTCCAAGGGGCCCACACACTTGTCAATGGATACTGGGATCTGCAGATAGATTCTGAATCACAGCTCCTTCCTCAATTAAATCTCAAAACTGCAAAAAATACAACCTCCCACCACAGTCCAGCTCCAGAGTTGAACATAATCAGAGGATCCACATAAGAAAGTATAGGAGATTGAGCAAATAGAAGTAAAAGTTACCCCCCATCCTTGAACCACAGAATTAAAGAAGAGGGGGAAAAAAGGAAGGAGGAAAATCTACACAAATGAAGAAAAACCAAAAGAAGAATCTGGGTCTCACACAGATCCCTGGGAGGTTAGACACTGAGAATACAGACTTTGGAACTCAAGCAATGAAGAGCCCTCAGAATGACTGGGCTCAAATCACAAACTCATATACCAAGATGTTAATAGAGAGAATAAATAGAATCAAGGAGAGGCAAGAAGAAGGAATGAAGGGGTTGATAACTGAGATAACAGCAATAAAGAATACAATGAATGAAATAAATAACAAACTGATAAGCATGAAAAGCAGAATTAGCCAAGCAGAAGAAAGAAACTAAGAGCTTGAGGACCAAAATATGGAACTAACCCAAACTATCAAAAATATAGAAAAGAAGCTTAAAAAAACAGAGCAAAACCTTTGAGCAAAACCTCAGATTAATTGTACTTCCCAAGGCAAAAAGAGACAGAGTCCACATTCCATGAAATTATCCAAGAAAATTTCCTTCATCTCATCAGTGATGCAACCATTCAAACTCAAGAGATTGAGAGAACCCCTGCAAGATGATAAATGAGTAGACCAACTCCTAGACACATAGTAATTCACCTACACAAAGTAAGTATAACAGAAAAGAATCTTAAAGGCTGCAAGAGAAAGAGGTCAGACTACCCACAAGGGAAGGCCAATTAGAATAGCAGCGTACTTATCTACAGAAATACTTCAGGTGAAGATAGCTTGGAGCCCAATCTTCAGAGTTCTCAAAAATAAACAATTTCAACCAGGAATTACATATCCAGCTAAGCTAAGCTTCATTTGTGAAGGAGAATTGAAATCTTTCCCAGATATCCAATCCCTAAGAGCTTATACTGTCTCCAGACCAGCTGGACAAGAAACACTTAAGAAAGCATTAAACACAGAAGAAAGGAACAAAAGAATGACAACACCCTTCACAAGAATGCAGGAAAAAGTTTGAAAACACACGTGACTCAACCCAAAAATCAAAGGAAAGAAAACAAACAAACAGCAAAAAAGCAACAAACTCTATAAGAACCCCATGACAGGGATAAACTCTCACATTTCAATAATTAGCCTGAATGTGAATGGACTAAATCCATCAATGAAAAGACATGGAATGGCAAAATGGCTAAAATATCATGAGGCAGCAATATATTATCTCCAAGAAACTCATCTCATGAGAAAGGACAGTCTCAGACTCAAAGTAAGAGGATGGGAAACAAAATTTCAGGCAAATGGAACATAAAAGAAAGCAGGAGTTGCAATATTAATATCAGACAAAATACCCTTTAAGCTATCAAAAATTTAAAAAGATACACAAAGTCACTGCATAATGATAAAAGTTTCAATCCATCAACAAGAAATATCTATCCTAAACATATATGCAACCAACATAGAGTACCAACTTTCATAAAGCAGCTTCTATGTAAACTTAAAAAAGATATTGACTCTAACACTATCATAGCTGGGGACTTAAATACCCCACCCATGACTCTAGACAGATCATCAAGACAAAAAATCCACAAGTAGATCCAGAACCTCAACGTGCGCTTGACCAAATGGACCTAATTGATACCTACAGAGTACTCCACCCAACAACCATGGAATATACATTCTACTCATCACCATATGGAACATATTCTAAGATTGACCACATCTTCATCATAAATCAAGCATAAACAAATTTCACAAGGTTGAAATCCTGCCATGTACCTTCTCAGACCACAGTGGAATAAAAATAAATATTAACACCAATAAAGCTTCCCAAACCTCACAAAGCCATGGACACTAAACAGTATGATGCTAAGCAACTCCTGGGTCAACATGGAAATCAAAAACAGAATAAAAGATACCTAGAAACAAATGAAAATAAAGAAACATCTTACCAAAACCTCTGGGATGCCATGAAATCATTACTAAGAGGGGAATTCATATCTCTACGAACACACATGAAGAAAATGGAAAGATCATAAATTAACAGCCTAACAAATCACATAAAGGAGCTGGAAAAGCAAGACCACCAAAACTCTAAGAATCCAGATCACTAAAATAAAAGCTCAAATTAGGGACATAGAAGACACAAAGATAATACAAAAAAAAATCTATGAAGCAAAAAGCTAGTTCTTTGAAAGGATAAACAAGATTGATGGTCCCCTAGCTAGACTGACCAAGAAAAAGAAAAAGTCCAAATAAACACAATCAGAAATGCAAAATGTCAAGTCACAACTGATCCTGAAAAATTACAAAAGATTATCAGAGACTATTATGCACACTTATATGGAAACAAACTTGAAAACCTAAAGCAAATGGAGGGCTTTCTGATATCACACAACCTCCCAAAGTTGAAACAAGAAGAAATTGAGACCCTAAAAAGACCAATAACAATCCAGGAAATTGATTATGTCATAATAAAATTACCTTAAAAAAAAGCCCTGGACCAGATGGCTTTCCAGCAGAATTCTACAAAACATACAAGGAGGAACTGGTACCAATCCTACTGAAAGTATTCCAGGCAATCAAGAAGATGGAACTCTTCCCAAATCATTTTACGAAGCTAACATCACACTGATACCCAAGCCAGGTAAAGATACAACAAAGAAAGTGAACTATAGATGAATATTGTTGGTGAACATTGATGATAAAATTCTCAACAAGATCCTAGCAAATCAGATTTAACAACACATCTCAAGAATCATCTACGACAACCTAGTAGGTTTCATCCCTGGGATGCAGGGCTGAATCAACATTCATAAGACTATATATGTAATTAAACACATCAATAGATATAAAAACAAAAAGCACATGATTTTATCATTAGACATGGAAAAAGCTTTTGGTAAAATCTAGCACTCCTTCTTGATAAAATCCTCGAACATCTAGGCATAAATGGAACATACTTCAAAATAGTAAGAGCCATCTATGAGAAACCCACAGCCAGCATACTGCTAAACAGACAGAAATTGGAACCAGAACAGACAAGCATGCCCACTCTCACCCCTCTTTTTCAACATAGTTTTGGAAGTCCTAGCTAGAGCAATTAGACAAGAGAAGGAGATCAGCAGTATCCAAGTAGGAAAAGAGGAAGTTAAGTTATCCCTTTTTGCAGACAACATGATTCTATACCTTGAAAACCCAAGATAGTCTGTCAAAAACCTCCTTGCACTGCTAAAAGACTTTGGCAAAGTCTCAGGGTATAAAATCAATGTACAAAAGACAGTTGTATTTCTATACACCAACAACAAACAAACAGAAACCCAAATAAAAAGCACAATCCCATTCACAACAGCCATAAAATAAATCAAATATCTTGACATCTTCCTAACCAGAGGCATGAAAGACCTTTACAATGAAAACTGCAAAACTCTGTTTAAAGAAATCAAAGATGATACAAACAAATGGAACGATATTCCATGCTTATGGATTGGAAGAATCAACATTGATAAGAAGTCCATCCTACCCAAGGCAATCTACAGATTAACACAATACCCATTAAATTGCCAGCAGCATTCTTCTCAGACCTGAAAATGACAATACAGGAATTCATATGGAAGCATAAATGACCACGCCAAAACAATAAATTGCCAAAACAATCCTCAGGGAAAAAAAAAAAAAAAAAAAGCAGGAGGTATCACACTCCCAGACTTTAAACCTTATTATAAAGCTACAATAATAAAAACAGCCTGGTATTGGTACAAGAACAGGCATATAGACCAATGGAACAGGATAGAGATTCCAGAAGCAAAACCTCAATTTCTAACCAACTCATCTTCAACAAAGCCTGCACCACTGACTGGGGAGAGGAGAACCTATTTAGTAAATGATGCTGGGAAAACTGGCCGACCACATGCAGAAGATTAAAACCAGATTCCTACCTATTGCCATACACAAATATCAACTCTAACTGTATCAAAGACCTAAATTTAAAGCCTCAAGCTATAAGAATCTTAGAAAATGCAGGAGATACCATTATGGAAATTGGAACTGGCAACTAACTCCTGATAAAAACCCCAAGCGCTCATGCCATAAGAGATAAGATAGACAAGTGAGACCTCATCAAACTAGCTGTATCATCAAGAGAGCAGGGAGACAGCTCACAGACTAGGAAATAATACTTGCCAACTGTATGACTGACAAAGGCCTAACATCTAGGACCTACAAGGAACTCAAACATGCCAAAAACAAAAATACAAACAGCCCCATTACAAAGTGGGCAAAAGACATGAATAGACAGTTCTCAAAAGAAGACATATGAGCAACCAACAGATACATGAAAATATGCTCAGTTGCTAATCATCAAAGAAATGCAAATTGAAACTCCACTGAGGTACCACCTAACTCCAGTCAGGATGGGTATCATCAATAACTCAAAAAACAACAGATACTGGAGAGGATGTGGTGAAAAGGGAACACTTCTAAACTGTTAGTGGGACTATAAACTAGTACAGCCTCTGTGGAAAACAGTATGACGATTCCTAAAAGGTCAAAAAATCGACATTCCATATGACCCTACAATCCACTTACTGGGAATATATTTGGAAGAACTCTAATCACCCTATAAAAAAGATACCTGCACATGTATTTTTATCACAGCATTGTTCACAGTAGCAAGAACATGAAACCAACCGTATTGCCCATCAAAAGAGGACCAGATTTTAAAATGTGGTTCATATACACAGTGGAATATTACACTGCCATAAAAAAGAACAAAATCATGGACTTCACAGCAACTTGGATGGACTTAGAGTCTATAATACTGAATGATCTTTCACAGAAACAAAGAACTGAGTATCACATATTCTCACTCATAAGCAGACCTTGAACAATTATCATAATACTATAAGAGAATGATTGGCAGTAGTGGGAAACTGCCAGGAGGGGGACAGGAAGTGGGATTGGCAGTAGTGGGAATCTGCCTGGGGAAGAGGAGCACACCTCATCAACAAGGGTACCTGCATAGTGAACATTTGTATACCTAACCCTGAATTGTACCCCACATCTTTAAAATAAAAAATAAAATAAAAGGATAACAGCAACAACAAAAGAATAGTTGTATCTGCTCATTGAGAAAATAACAAAGTATAGGTAAGCAAAAGGAAAACCATACATTCACAGTTATAAATAACTCTTCTATAATCTATCACACAGCTATCATTACCAACACAGTTAATATTCTCTTGTGCATTTTTCTAGGCTTGTTTTCAATACATATTTATATACAGCCAGAAAAAATAGCATTGAAATTACAGATAGTCTAGGAAGTAAAAGAGAAATAAAAATAAAAGAAAATAATAAAAAGTATCCTTATAATTGAAAATATATTAGATCCATTAATAATGAGAAATGTAAATAATATATAATCAGAGGACAAGAACTTTAAAAACTTTAATTTAAGGTTGACAAAACAAATACTTTAACACAAGATGTGGAGGATAAAGTTTAAAAATTAATTCAGAAAGTTGAAGCAAAGATAAAGAGATAAAAATATGGGAAGAAACATGAGTCATTCAGAATGTCTAATGTTCTATGAATAGGAGTTTCAGAGAAAGAGAACAGAGAGAGTAGTGGGTGAGATATTATAAGAGCAATTCATTCAGGCATTCCTGCTATGTACTTAGCCATGTTTTGGGTGCTGGAAATAAAACTGTGAATTAAACAAAGTTCCTGCCCTCATGGAGCATGTGTTATTTGGGGGGGGGGGAAGGAATAGAAATACTGTAGGAAAACAGACTAAAAAATCATTAAAATTTATTATTTTCAGATAAAGATTAGTGCTGTAGGAAAAATCAAGCAGGTAAAGAGGATAAGAGTGCTGGAGAGAGGAGGTGGAAAGATTACAGTTTTTGAAGAGCCACCATGGAATTACTCATTGGTAAGATGGCATTTGAATGGAAAGAGATGAGAGTAAAGCCTGTAGATATTTGAGGAAAGGGAGTTTCAGGTACAGGAATAAACAAACACAGATGCTCTAGAGTGGGAGAGAGCCTGGTATGCTCAAGGAATAGTAGTGGGATGGAGTGGAGTGAGGAAAGTCAGAGAAGTTGTAAGAAATAAGAGTAATGAAGATTCAGAGCTTGTGAGTCTATAGCCATCATATGGATTTACTCTAACTTTTAATCTAAGAGAGATGAGGAATTATTAAATAGACTTGACTGCCATGATATTATATATTGAGTTTTTAACAGAATAATTGCAGGAGAATAAACTGAGGGGAGGTGAAGAGTGAAACTAATTGGAAGACCCTGACAATAATCTAGGTAAGAAATAATGGTGGCCAGATCACAATGTTAGTAATGGAGGTGGCTAGATTCTGGCTGTACTTTGAAGGTAGATACATTAGAATTTGTTTATAGATTGATTTGTTGTGGTATGTAAAATAATGAAGAGAGTCAAGAGGACCCCAAAGTGTTGGCCTGAGCAACTGAGTCATGGAATTGACATTAAATTAGATGTGAAAGACAATAGAAGTGGATTTGTTTGTGGGTTATTAGGGGTTTGGTTTTGGACATCTTGTGCTTAAGACACCTGCAAAAGAATTGGAACAAATCTTAGTTTCTTTTGCTTTGACCTTTGCCTCCTTTCCTTTATATTTTCTTTATTCTCTTTCTCTGCTCTTTTTCTATCTCCTCCTCTCCTGAATCTTAACTAGCATTAGATAAATTACCCACAAGACTGACAAAGATAGCTCTCAAAAAAGCTGTTCAGACAGCTGCCCAAATGAAATTGTGTCAATGATTCTGAGCAAGAGGCATAAAAAAGCTGAATATTCCCCAAGTATTCTAACTGCAAATGGTGTAGCAGTTATAGATAAAGAAAATTGCAACCTCAGTTACATTCTCCTCTTCTTCTTAGCCCATGAAAATTCGAATCCTCCTTTGCTCAGAGTCACCGGCTCTTAGGGCCTCTCTGAGAAGCATCAGTCTTTAACCTCTGTTTGAGTTCTTTTCTGTTCTTTTCCTTGAAATTCCTATTAGACATCCAAGTGGATACGTGGAATGGAGTAGGTTTTAAGATGTATGAGTCTGGAGTTGAGGGGAGAAGTCTTGGTCAGAAAGAAAAAATTAGATGTTGCCAGCATAGAAATGACCTTTAAAGCCATGAGATTTATAAGATTACTAATAACAGAGGTCTATAAAGAGAAGAGGCCCAAGGACTGAAATTTGGAGGCATCTAGCACTAGGAGGCTAGGAACATAAGCTAAGACCTGCAAAGGATATTGAGACAGTTGAAAACAAAAAACAAAACCTGGAGAATGTGGTATCCTGGAAATCAAGAAGAAAAAGCATTTCAAGGAGGGGATGAACAACTGCTCAGTGGTGCCAATAGGTCATGTTAGAGGCTATGGCCACTGGTTTTAACAATGGAAAGAACACTGATGACAATGAGATAAGTAGTTTTGGAAAAGTTATGGTTCAAAGCCCAGTTAGTTTTGAATCTTCAAAAAATGTTAGAAGGAGAGAAAATGGAGAAAGTGAAATGGATAACTTTAAAAATATATATATTTTATTATAGGAATGTGGGGGTACAAGTGAGGATGAACTACATAAGGAAGTTGCATGCAGGTGAAGTTTGGGCTTCTAACTGTCCCTCACTCCTCATGATAATGAACCAAGTTTCCTCCCCTAGCAGTACCCAGTGACTGCTGATACCTCCTTGTACTAATGTGACTAATGTTGAAGACCTACTTATAAGTGAGAACACGCAGTATTCAGCATTTTGTTTCTGTGATAGTTTACTTAGTATGATGCTCTCCAACTCCATCCAATTTGCTGCAAAGTCCATGATTTTGTTCTTCTTTATGGATGCATAGTACTCCATTGTGTATATGTACCATGTTTTCTTTATCCAGCTCACTTTCTCTGGGCAGTGGTATTGGTTCCATGTGTTTGCTATTGTGAAAAGTGCAGCAATAAACATGTGTGTGCAAGCGTGTTTTTTTAAAAAAGGATTTATATTCCTCTGGTAATATTACCAGAAGAGAGATTACTGGATCATATGGAAGGTCAATTTTTAGTTCTTTTAGGAATTGTCACTCTGCTTTCCATAGAGGTTGAATTAACTTGCACTCCCACCAACAGTGTAGACGCGTTCCCTTTTCTCCTCACCCATGCCTGATCTGATATCAGTATAGATGCGTTCCCTTTTCTCCTCACCCATGCCTGATCTGATAAGGAAGACTATCATTAATAAGTCAAAAAACACCATTTTTTTTACTGAAGTTAGGTGGTATCTTGTTGTAGTTTTGATTTGCATTTTTCTGATGATTAGTGAGGTTGAGCATTTTTTCATATGACTGTTTGCATGTCATCTTTTGAGAAGTGTCTGTTTATGTCATTTGCCCACTTTTAAATTTCTTGTTTGTTTTTCTTTCACTCTTTTTTTGAGTTCCTTGTGAATCCTGAATGTTATACCATTGTCAGATGCATAATTTGCAAATATTTTTCCCCATTCTGTGGGTTGTATCTTTACTTTCTTGATGGTTTCTTTTGCTGTGCAAAAGCTTTTCAGTTTGAGATCCTATCTGTCTATTTTGGCTTTATGACATTCATTTTTGGGGACTTGGTCAAGAATTTGTTGCCTACTCTGATGTGCATAAGATTGTTTCCTACATTTTCTTCTAGAATTCTTACAGTTTGAGTTTTTACATTTAGGTCTTTGATCCATTTTGAGTTGATTTTTGTATATGGTGCTAGGTAGGAGTCCTGTTTTATCCTTTTGCATGTTGTCAGCCAGTTTTCCCAGGACCATTTGCTAAATATGGTCTCCTTTCCCCAGTGATTGTTATTGGTGATTTTGTCAAAGACAAGTTGATTGAGACCATATTTTTGCTTCTGGAATCTCTGTCCTATTTCATTGATCTGTGTGTCTATTCTTATACCAATACCAGGCTGTTTTGGTTACTGTAGCCTTGTAAAAAAGTTTAAAGTTTGTTCCTTTTGCTAAGGATTGTTTTGGCATAGAAGGAACATTCCTCAAAACAGGAAGAGCCATTTAAGATAAATCCACAGGCAACATTTTGCTCAAAGGGCAGAAGCTGGGAGCATTCATTCCCCCTAAGAATGGGAACAGGACAAGGACACCCACTTTCACACCTCCTGTTCAACATATTGCTGGAAGTCCTAGCCTGAGCAATCAGGCAAGAAGGAAATCAGGGGTATCCAAATAGGAAAAGAGGCAGTTAATCTACCCTCTTAGCAGATGATATAATTTTATACCTTGAAAACCCTGTCAAAAGCCTCCTCACACTGATAAACAACTTTGGTAAAGTCTCCAGTTACAAAATCAACGTGCAAAAGACAGTTGCATTTCTATATACCAGCAACAAGTAGGATATTGTAAGGAGAGATATTTATTCTCTCTCCTTAGGTTTTGTTTTGTTTTTGAATTGGACTTTCATTCTGTTGCCCAGGGTGGAGTGCAATAGCACACTCATGACAACCCCAGTGTCGACCTGCTGGGCTCCAGTGGCGATCCTTCTGCCTCAGCCTTCCAAGTAGCCAAATAAAAAGCACAGTCTCATTCATAGTCACCAAAAACACACACGCACACACAAAACAAACAAAAGACATGAAATATTTTGTTGTTCACTTAATCAGAAAACATGGAACGAAGCCTGCTGCTCATTGAAAGTGGGCAAGATAAAGAAAATGTGGAAATGTGGTATATATATATATATATATATGATGCAATGATGCAATACTATACAAAATTATGAACTCCACAGAAACTTGGATGGATTTAGAGTCCATCATACTCAGTGATCTTTCACAGAAACTAAGAACTGAATGCCACATGTTTTCATTCATAAGTGGATCCTGAACATTTATTACAATATTATAAGAGAAGGATACACAGCAGTGAGATACTGCCAGGGGAAGGGGTGGAGGCACATGACATCACTATGGGTATCTGACCGTAAACCAGAGGGAGTGAGGACCAATTGGGGACCCAAACTTCATCTGACCATAAACTGCTAATGCACCTAATTCTGGTTTGTATCTCACATCTTTACAATTTAAAAAAAAAGTATTTTTTTCTTGCTTCAATTTTCACAGTGAACTAGCAAGCAATACAGTAAACTGAGAGTAAAGGTGATCATACAGAACACGTTATACAGGTTGCCTTCAGATTCACATCCTTTGCTGATTTTCTGCTGTAAGCAGCCCTAGCAAGGATGTTCATTATTTTCAATGTCATGCAGCCAAAACACTGCTATGTCTGCCAATGCTGTAGCTTGCTGTTTCACATGAGGACTCATTTTGATGGGTCTTTACCTCATACCTACTCTGACAGCCTCTTATGGCCTGGTCCTATGGTTTCTCATTGGTATTGAGACAGAAGACACCAGTGGGAATCAGCCTGATGTTCTTAGGTGCACATAGCTCATCCTGCTGTGATGTATACTCTGGATGGGCTAATACTGTGCTTGACTGTGTTCCCCATCAGCTGCTGGAGGAGCTAGTCAGTGCAATCAGGAAGTAGAGGAAAGTTGATGCTCTGTTGAGAATATCCCATGGGAGATGGGAGCCAGCATCTCATATCCTCCCTTGGCAGCTCAGAATAACCAGTCAACTATGCTTGTAGCTGTAGCCAACTTGGTAATACATCCCCAGTACATTTATTCTCTCTCCTTAGTTTTTTTTTTTTTTTTGAGTCAGAGACTCACTCTGTTGCCCAGGCTGGAGTACAGTGGCACACTCATGACAACCCCAGCATCAACCTGCTAAGCTTTGGCGATCCTTCTGCCTCAGTCTTACAAGTAGCCAGAACAACAGGAGTATGCTACCATGCCCGGCTAATTTTTTTATTTATTATAGAGACAAGGTCTTGCCAAGTTGCCTGGGTTGGTCTCGATCTCTTCTTAGTTTTACTTCCCTTTCCTCTCACTTTTGCTTCCCAGGATTTCAGTACTCAGTAGGATGTTTGCACTTAAGTTGTTGTCTCAGGTTCAATCTTCTGTGGAGCCTAGGTTAAGATAATAGTCTGTTTGAGGCAAGTTGTCATGAATGGAGTGAGACCAGTGTATAGAGTTGTATGATTTCTTCAACATACCTAACTATGGGTTGCAGAAGTAGAGTAGGTTGACAATTGATTCCGATCAGGGATTTAGGTGTGAGAAGACAAGGTAGTTGAGAATATATGTAAGGAATGATTGTATTTGAGCTAGGTAAGTGGCAGGTTGACGAGAGACAGGATGACCCTAGATGATTGTCTTCTGCCCTTATTAGGGGGACTATTGGAAAGCTTATTCTGCAGAACTGAGCTAGAGGGTGGAAGAACAGTGAGACTTTGGTGGGTACTCATTCCCAGGATGATCAGTATGTCCATCCCAGTTCTCAGAATGCACACTCTCTAGTGTTACAACTCAACCTACAGAACACTTGTGAAATTTTTTAGAAAAACTTATGTCCTACCTTCTCTTAGGTTATTCTAAAAATGAAACATGAAGTGCAAGCAAGATCTGTTCTTAATTTTGGAATATGCCTAATGTATGTCTTTCTTAGCTGGTGAGTTGGCCATGGAGTATCCAGAAAGTTTTTGTTTGGCAGTGCTAAGAAGGCATGAGAGTTTGAGGGAATATAAGCTTGTGAGTTTTCCCTTAACATGCCCCATAGTATAGCCTGTGCCAGGTAGCTTTAGTAGCCATGACAGAGATAAAGGATGACTTAGATATCTCCAGCTTCTGTGATGACCAACAGGGAGAGATGGCAAAGTGAGGTCAGACCTAATGATATCAAGGCAAAAAGTAATGGGGAAGCTGTGAATTTGGGGGTACAGGTGTGCTTGGGAAGTTTGGGGGTCTCATCAGGCACATGCAAAGTTCTGAGATTCTTCTTGACTCATCCTTGGAGAAGTGGTATCATGATCAATAACAAGAAACGATTCCTTCCAGAACTGACTGTACTCATCATTAGATTGAAATGGCCCATCTGGGACCTGTATACAACACTGATATCAAATAGAAAATGAAATTTTAATAGCTTCCAGAAAGGGGGAAAATAGATCATTAGAACCCAATGGGAAATCATGATGATAAAATAATTCATCAGCAATACTGAACACGAGAAGTCAATTGAGCAACACCTTCAAAGAACTGATAAGAAATAAACTGCAACTTAAAATTTTATAACCAGTTAAATTGTCTTTATACTGTAATGGTACAACAAAACCATTTTGAAAGCCCAGGCCATTTACTTCCATCACTGTTTTATTAAGAAGTTATTAGCTGGGCTCGGTGGCTCAGCCTATAATCCCACGCCTTTGGGAGGCTGAGGTGAGTGAATTGCCTGAGATTGCAGGTTCGAGACCCACCTGGGCAGCAAGACCTCATCTCTACAATAAATCAAAAATCAGCTGGGCGTGGTAGCGTGCATCTGTATTTCCAGCTACTTGGAAGGCTGAAGTGGAAGGATCGCTGGAGTCCAGCAGGTCGAGGCTGCGGTGGCTGGGAGCGGCCACTGCACTCCAGTCTGGGTGTCAGAGTGAGACTCCAACTCAAAAAAAAAAAAAAAGAAGTTATTGAGGATCTGCTCCAATAACGTGTGAAAAAAAGAAAAAACAAAGGAGGATGAAATGGGATCCAGGAAATAGTGGGTGTGATCCAGAAAAATAAGCTATGAATATTGCAGGATGATGCTTTGTAATAGGTCTAAGTAGAATAAGCTTAGATAGGCGTATAGGACTCCATAAAGAAGGTTTCAAGAAAATGTGGGAACTGTCATATTGTCTTTTAACTTAAGGAAAAAATAAGGTCAAGTAATATGATGGGGGATAAAAAAAGACACTAAAAAATCACCAGAAAAATAAAGAAAAAACTTTACAAAAAAAGAACACGTGTTCAGAGTATGCTATTTTGGCTGCACAGTGAGCAATATTAAATTATTAATTAAAATATAAATACTAATTAGTGTTTTTCATGCTGTAGTTTCAGACTATGGACAAAATAAAGTAGCCTTAATTATAGTGATAGAATAGAGTGGATATGTCAGCACACAAATGTACAAGGGACGAGAAAACTATTAGTAAAATCGGACTGAGGAGGTTGCAGCAAGGGAAATGTTCCAGAAGTAATACCTTCCTTATTTCACAGGGTGGGATGACAGTGATGCCACCTAAAGTTGGTAAAACATGAAGTAAAGATGTAAGTACACTATTACAAGTTACAAAGAATATGGAGAAAATAAACCTAGAGCCACAATGTCCTTTGAAGAGGGAGAATAAGAGTTAGAGGAGTACAAATGAAGTATCCTAACAGAATGTCAGTTTATGGTGTCAAAAATTTATAATTAAACAGTTATGCTGCAAGACCATTATTTCACAATTTGAAGACAAATTCCAAAAGAACTAAAAGGAAAAACATACATAAGAATTAGACATGGTTCTCACTGGAAAGCAGGGCTGGAATGAGGTGTGAGAAGGGAATTACAGTTTTTCATTATGAGGTCAATTGTATTACTTGAGTTGTTTTATTATTTCCAAGTATGGGATATCTTTGCTAAGATTTTTAATTATTGAAAAATAAAGTAATCATGACTTTTTCAGTTTTCTTCTTCCCACTCACTCAATGAATATTGTATTAATGAACAAAGTTATACTTCCATAAGTGTCTGGTATAGGTGGTGGTTATTTACTCAGAGACCACAGACTAGATGTGATGATGGAAGGAAGGCAGAGGCATCAGTGTGAGTAATTCAGGAAGCACAGGCTGAGGGCAGAGTTAGACACACAGAGCCCACATTTTTCCAGAGTGCCAGTGGTGGATTCTTCTTTCATATAAATTTTTATATAGACAAAGAACATGGCTATATCTGTCAGAGAGTGCAACACTTCACCTTTTGCAAATTCCAGTCCATAAAGAAGATATTAGTAGAAAAATATCATTCTCCACAAGTTACAGAAATATTAGAGCAAGAGTATGAAAAATGAGTTTTTTTTTTAAATTCGATAAACTCCTTCAGATGCTCTCTGACCAAAGGCCAGATATTGATTTCCTCCAGTTTTAAAAAAAAAATTGTTAAAGATATCACCAAGTAAGTTCAACTTGATTTTTGAAAATAAGATTTTTGCTTTAGAATAGTCTTAGATTTATAGAAAAACTGCAAAAATTGTATAGAGAGCTCTCATATACCTTCATATCCAGTTGTTAACTGCCTGTTCTTAACACCTAATATTAGTAGAGTATATCTATCAAAACTAATGAGCCCATATTGCTATATTATTAACTCAAATCCATGCTTTATCTGTATTTTCTTAGTTTTTGCCTACTGTTCATTTTCTGTTCCAGGATCTCACCCAGGATACCAAATCACATTCCACTATATTATGGCAGTTTCCTGAACTTCCTCTGTTTTTGATGATCTAGTTTTGAGGACTACTGGTCAGGTATTTTGCAAAATATTTCTTAATTAACATTTGTCAGATGTTTTTCTCATGACTAGTGTGGGGGATTATGTTTCTTTGGGAGGAAAGCCAAAGAGGTAAAGTGTCATTCTCATTACATTATAGTCATGCTATCAACACCACTTATCTCTATTGATACAATCACCTGGTTAAGGTAGTGTTTGTGTTCCCACTTAAGGGGTAAAGAGCTATAGTCCACTTCCTTGAAGATGAAATGTCTTCAAAATTATTTAGAATTTTTCTTCACAGAAAACTTGTCTGTTCTTACTTATTTATTCAATTATTTATTTATACTAATATTGACTTATAGATAGTTTATAAAGCTAATACTACTTAATTTTGCTGTTTCAATTTCTATAGCTGTGGTCATTAGGAGTTCTTTTACTTGACTCCTCTGTCCCTGTCTTCTGTGTCCTACTTTCATTTCTCTGTTTTTGGAACACTTCCATTCTTCCTAGAGTATTACAAGATGCCCCAGCTTTATTTTGTATGATGCTAACTGTAAATTTTTCCTTTATTCAGTTAAGGAAGTTCTTTCTATTCTAGTTCTTTCTTTTCTATTTTAAAAATTAGAGTTTATTTTTAGAGCAATTTTAGGTTTACAGAAAAACCAATTGGAAATTAAATACAATTTATATATGCCCCTTCTCTCCGTACACATTTTTATTATTAATATTTTACATAATTGTGGTACACTTGTTGCAACTGATGAACCAAAATAGACACATTGCCATTAACTGTAGTTCACAGTTTAAACCAAAGTTCACTCTTTGAGGTTTACAATTCTATAACTTTGGACAAATACATAATGATATGCATTCACTATGTGTTTCACACAGAATTGCTTCACCTCTCTTAAAACCCTCTATTCTTCATTTATTAATTTTTCCTCTCTCTCTTCCCAAACCACTGATAATCACTATGTTTTTACAGTCTCTATAGTTTTGCCTTTTTCAAAATGTCAGGTGGTAGGAATCATACAGATTATAGCCTTTTAAGGCTTTTTTCACTTAGCAATTTAGAGTTCCCTCATGTCTTTTATGGGTTGCTTATTCATTTCCTTTTATTGCTAAATGATATTATGTTGTATGAATGCACTACAGTTTGCTTATCCAATCACCTATGGAAGGACATCAAGGTGGCCTCAAATTTTTGATAATTTGAATAAAGCATCTATAGAATTAGTCTGCGATGTTTTTGTGTGGAAGTCTTTTAAATTCGACTGGGTAAATACCTAGAAGATTGAGTGAGGGATTGTATGGCAAGACTATGTTTAACTTAGTAAGAAAAGCCAAATTATCTTCTAAAGTGGTTGTACCAATTGGCATTCCCACTAGCAATGAATGAGTGTTTTTTGTTTTTCTGTATTTCTGAATCTATTGATATGCCTATATGTGTTTTTATGCAGTTTGTTCATATAATATATTTACACTGATTGATTTATGAGTGTTGCACCAGTCTTCTGTTTCTGAAATGAACTCCCCTTAGCTGTAACGTATTATTCTTTTTATATATTGCTGAATCAGTTTACCTAAAACATGTTAAAGATTTTCCATTTTGAGACTTCCAGCAACATGGCTGCGGTGCAGCATGGTCTGTGAGACCCTCTGCGAAAGAGAACACTCATAAAGACCCTAGTTCTCTCCCAAGGGTTGTAGCTCCCATCTTCCTCAGCCTGCTCTTCACAGGGAGCTCAGCCACCACCGTCACCCGCCGTCGCTACTTAGATATCAGGGCAGTCTGGGCTGTTCCTGCAGTAGCAGATGCTGCCGCTGTGGTCATTCCCAGCTGATGCCTGAAGTGACCCACAACTTCAGACCATGAAGCCCCTGCAAGCAGGATCTTCTGAGATCGCCACTGCCCGGCTGCTGCTGCCACCGCCACACCAAGCGCCTAGCCTGGAGACAGGCCTGTGGAGCTCCCCCCGTGTAGGGAATTGCCATGGCAAGTCACGGATCTGTAACCAGCTCACTCCCTTCTGGCCTGCAGCCATGAGATAGCACCACCTGCTGGGGGTCAAAGGTAACAACCTCAAAATGGGAATGGCAGAGGCTCAAATAGAAAAAGCCAGATGTCAGTAATAGACTGGGCAGGGGACCCATATCTGAACTATTCTTCACAGAAGGCCAGGAACAACTGACCCTAACTGAACAATTCTACCAGCCTGCAAAGACAGCTAGAAATCAGAGCTGAAAGGACATTGGACTTAAAGGAAAAGTCTCAGAGTGTATTTGGTTGGTTCTGTTAGTCTACTGACTTTAATCTATCCCTTTCCCCCCCTTTAAAATTTTTTTTTTCCTTTTTCCTTATTTCTCTGTAAAGCCCATCTTTGTTAAAGGAATAGCACACCAATAAGGAGGTTGGTCAGTGTATACGTTAGCACCATTGTATGTTTCAGCTTTTTATATGGTTGTTGGTTAGTTTTCAGTCGTGGTTATTGTTTTTCCTTACATTTGTTTCAGTCTTTGTGTCTCTTTTCACTTAGCAGTCAGTACACTCATCTGTTTTCCCTCTCACTCCTCTCTCTCTCCATCCCCCATTGCCTGCTCCATTCTTTTCCCTCTGTTACCCTCATTTTGCTTTTAGGGAGTAAACCTACAACTTCACTGCAGAGACAGACTCCAAGGCAGTGGGAAGTGGGTTTCAGACTACCCATACACCTGTTGGTGGATACTGGGATCTGCAGAGAGATCACAACTCCCCCCTCAATTAATCCCAAAACTACAAAAAGGACTGCCCTCAGCCTACAGTTCAACTCCAGAACTGAACAAAGCAAGAGAAAATATGTTAGCAAGAAGAGGAGATCGAGCAAACAGAAGTAAAAGAAACTCCCCACCCCTGAATAACAGAATTAAAGAAGATGGGGGAAGTGGAGGGAAGGGAAAAGTAGGGAGAAAAATCTGCACAAATGAAGAAAAACCAAAAGAAGGATATAGGGCTCACATAGACCCCTGGGAGGTCAGACACTGAGAAAACAGACTTTGGAACACAAACAATGAAGAGCCCACAGAATGACTAGACACAAACAATAAACCCAGACATCAAGGCATTAATAGAGAGAATTTAAAAAATTGAGGAAAGACAAGAGGAAAATAGGAAGGGGGTAATGACAGAAATAACAGCAGTAAAGAATACTGTGATGGAAATAAATAACAAACTAATGAGCATGAAAAGCAGAATTAGCCAAGCAGAAGAAAGAATCTCAGAACTCAAAGACCAAAATACAGAAGTAACTCAAACTGTCAAAAACATAGAAAGGAAGCTTTAAAAGTCAGAACAAAACCTGCAGGAGATGAATGATTACTTCTAGAGACCCAATCTAAGAGTAATTGGCCTTCCTGAGGCAGAGAGAGAGAGTCAGAGGTCACACTGGAACAAACATTTCATGAAATCATTCAAAAAAACTTCCCTCATCTCATCAGTGATGCAAAAATTCAAGCACAAGAGATTCAGAGAACTCCTGCAAGACAACAAATGAGAAGACCAACTACCAGACACATAATAATTTGCCTAAACAAAGTAGCTATAAAAGAAAAAAATTCTAAAGGCAGCTAGAGAAAAAGGCCAGACTACCTACCAGGGAAGACCAATTAGAATAACAGCAGATTTATCTACACAGACCCTCTAGGCTAGGAGAGCCTGGAGCCCTATCTTCAAAGATCTAAAAGATAAACAATTTCAACCAAGAATAACCTACCCAGCCAAGCTAAGCTTCATTAGTAAGGGAGAATTGAAATCTTTTGCAGATATCCAATCCCTAAGAACCTACGCTGCCACCAGACTACCTCTACAAGAAACACTTAAGAAAATACTGAACACAGAAGGAAAAAAGAACAACAACATTCTTCACAAGAGTACAGGCAAAAGATTAAAAACACACATGAACCAACTCCAAAACCAAAAGAAAGACAACAAACAAACAGGAACAACAACTTTGTAAGAACCATATGACAGGGATCAAGTCTTGCATTTCAATTATTAGCCTAAATGTGAATGGACTAAATGCACCACTGAAAAGACATAGAATGGCAAAATAGATAAAATATCACCAGGCAACAATCTACTGCCTTCAAGAGACTCACCTCACTAGAAAGGACACTCACAGACTCAAAGTAAGAGGATGGGAAACAAACTTTCAGGTGAACGGAACACAAAAGAAAGGAGGAGTAGCGATCTTAATTTCAGACAAAATACCCTTCAAGCTATTAAAAATTAAAAAAGATACAAAAGGCCACTACATAATGATAAAAGGTTCAATCCATCAACAAGAAATATCCATCTTAAACATATATGCACCCAATATAGGAGTGCCAACTTTCATAAAGCAACTTCTTGGAAAACTAAAAAAAATATTGACTCCAACACCATCATAGCTGGGGACTTCAACACTCCACTCACAACCCTAGACAGATCATCAAGACAAAATCAGAAACGAGATCCGAAAACTCAATGTGACTCTTGACCAAATGGACTTAATTGATACCTACAGAACACTCCATCCAAAGACCACAGAATATATATTCTACTCATCACCGCATGGAACGTACTCTAAGAACGACCACATACTTGGCCATAAATCAAGTATAAGCAAATTTAAGAGAACCGAAATTTTACCATGTACCTTCTCAGACCACAGTGGAATAAAAATAAACATCAACACCAACAAGGTCCCCATAAAACCCACAAAGATATGGACACTAAACAGCATGATACTAAACAACTCCTGGGTCAATGATGAAATCAAAACAGAGATTGTATCTGGAAACAAATGAAAATGAAGAAACATCTTACCAAAATCTGTGGGATGCCATGAAAGCTGTAGTAAGAGGGGAATTTATATCCCTACAAACACACTTGAAGAAAATGGAAGGATCACAAATTAATAGCCTAACAAGCCACCTAAGGAAGCTGGAAAAGCAAGACCACCAAAATCCTAATTTCAGCAGAAGAATCCAGATCACAAAAATAAAAGCCCAAATCCAGGACATAGAAGACAAAAAGATAATACAAAAAAATCAATGAAACAAAAAGCTGGTTCTTGGAAAAGATAAACAAGATCAATGGTCCCTTAGCTAGACTGACCAGGAAAAAGAGAGAGAAAGCCCAAATAAACACAATCAGAAACACAAAAGATGAAGTCACATCTGACCCTGAAGAAATACAAAAGATCATTAGAGACTACTATGTACACTTGTATAGAAACAAACTTGTAAACCTTAAGTAAATGGAGGACTTTCTGACATCACACAACCTGCCTAGGTTGAAACAAGAAGAAATTGAGACCCTAAATAGACAAATAACAATCAAGGAAATTGACTACATAATAAGAAAACTACCTACAAAAAAAAGCCCTGGTCCAGATGGCTTTCTAGCAGAATTCTACAAGACATTGAAGGAGGAGCTGATACCAATCCTACTGAAGGCATTCCAGGTGATTGAGAAAGATGGAATTCTCCCCAAATCATTTTGCGAAGCTAACATCACATTGATACCCAAGCCAGGTAAAGACCCAACAAAGAAAGAGAACTACAGGCCAATATCTTTGATGAACATAGACGCCAAAATTCTCAACAAGATCCTAGCAAACCGGATTCCACAGCACATCTCAAAAATCATCCATCATGACCAAGTAAGTTTCATACCTGGGACACAAGACTGGCTCAACATTTGTAAAACCATAAATGTAATTAAATACATCAACAGATGTCAAAACAAAAATCACATGATTGTATCATTAGATGCAGAAAAAGCTTTTGATAAAATTCAGCACCCGTTCTTGATAAAAACCCTCAAACATCTAGGCATATGGGGAACATACCTCAAAATAGTAAAAGCCATCTATAAGAAACCCACAGCCAGCATACTCCTAAATGAACAAAAATTGGAACTATTTCCCCTGAAAACTGGAACAAGACAAGGATGCCCACTCTCACCCCTCCTGTTCAATATAGTATTGGAAGTCCTGGCTACAGCAATCATAGAAGAGAAGGCAATCAGGGGTATCCAAATAGGAAAAGAGGAAGTCAAGTTATCTCTCTTTGCAGATGACATGATCGTGTACCTTGAAAACTCAAGAGAATCTGTCAAAAGTCTCCTTACACCTATAAAGGACTTTGTCAAAGTCTCAGGATATAAAATAAATGTGCAAAAGACAATCACATTTCTTTACACTAATAATAAATAAACAGAAGCCCAACTAAAAAGCACAATTCCATTCACAATATCCACAAAAAAATGAAATATCTTGGCATCTTCCTAACCAGAGACGTGAAAGACCTTTACAATGAAAACTACAAAACACTGCTCAAATAAATCAAAGATGACACAAACAAGTGGAAAAATATCCCATGCTTATAGATTGGAAGAATCAACATTGTGAAGATGTCCATCCTACCTAAGGCAATCTACAGATTTAATGCAATACCCATCAAATTACCAGCAACATTCTGCTCAGACCTAGAAAAAACAATGCAGGAATTCATATGGAAACAGAAACGACCAAGAATAGCCATAACAATCCTCAGCAAAAAAAACAAAGCAGGCAGTATCACATTACCAGACTTCAAACTTTACTATAAAGCTACAGTAATCAAAACAGCTTGGTATTGGTACAAAAACAGGCATAGAAACCAGTGGAATAGTATTGAGATTCCAGAAGCTAAACCTCAATTTCTCAACCAACTCATCTTTGACAAAGCCTCCACCACCTACCACTGGAGAGAGGAGAACCTATTCAGTAAATGGTACTGGGAAAACTGACTGACCACATGCAGAAGACTCAAACTAGACCCCTATCTGTCCCCATGCAGAAAAATTAACTCTAAATGGATCAGAGACCTAAATGTAAAACCTCAAACCATAAGAACCTTAGAAAATGCAGGACATACCCTTATGGAAATTCGAACTGGCATCCAATTCCTGAACAAAACCCGAAACCCACAGGCCATAAGAGATAAGATAGACAAGTGGGACCTCATTAAACTGACAAGCTTCTGCAAAGCCAAAGAAACCATCAAGAGAGCAGGGAGACAGCCTACAGACTGGGAAAAAGTATTTGCCAACTCTAGGTCTGACAAAGGCTTAACATCCTGGATCTACAAGGAACTGAAACGTACTGAAAAGAAGAAAACAACCCCATTATAAAGTGGGCAAAAGATATGAACAGACACTTCTCAAAGGAAGACATCCGAGCAACCAACAGACACACAAAGAAATGTTCAACCTCACTAATCATCAAGGAGCTGCAAGTCAAACCCACACTGAGATACCACCTAACTCCAGTCAGAATGGCCATTATCAATAACTCAAAAAATAACAGTTGCTGGAGAGGGTGTGGGGAAAAGGGAACACTTCTACACTGTTGGTGGGAGTGTAAACTAGTGCAACCTCTGTGGAAAGCAGTGTGATGATTCCTAAAAACTCTAAATATCGACCTCCCATATGACCCTGCAATCCCTCTACTGTGAATATACCCTGAAGAAATCAAATCACTCTATCAAAAAGATACCTGCACACGAATGTTTATCACAGCATTGTTCACAATAGCAAGAACTTGGAACCAAGCATGCTGTCCATCAAAAGAGGACTGTATTAAAAAATGTGGTACATATACACAATGGAATACTACGCAGCCATAAAAAAGAACAAAATCATGAATTTCACAGCAACCTGGATGGAACTAGAGTCTATAATATGAGTGATCTCTCATAGAAACAAAGATCTGAGTATCACATGTTCTTACTCATATAGTGGACCTTGAACATCTACCATAATACTATAAAAAAAGGACTGACAGTGGTGGTAAACTATGGGGGGGACAGGGAGGGTAATGGAGGTGGGACTAACGGTAGTCAATATCTATCTGGGGATGGGGAGACACCCCTTATTAACAAGGGTGCCTGAATAATGCACATTTGTATACCTAACCTTTAACTATACTCCAAAATTTTATTTAAAAAAATGTTAAAAAAAAAAAAAGATTTTGCATTTTATGTGCATTAGAGATATTACTCTGTACTTTCCTTTTTTGTAATGTCTTTAATGTAATGCTGGTCTTCAAAAACAAGTTGAAAAATGTTCCCTCTGTTTTCAGTTTTCATGAGAGATTTTGGAAAATTTGTATTATTTTTTCCTTACATTTTTGGTGGAAATCAGTTGTGAAAACTTATAAATTTGGTGTTTTTTGTGGGAGAAGATTTTAAACTGCTAATTATGCTTATTTAATAGTTATAAGGCTACTAGGTTATTTATTGCTCCTTGTGTGAGTTTTGTTAGTTTGTACCCTTTAAGATATTGGTCTATTTCATCTAGGTTATAGGATCTGTGGGTATACAGTTGTTACTACTATTCCTTTATTATCCTTTTGAGATCTGTTGAACCACTACTGATATTGGTAAATTGTCACATTTTCTTTTTTTTTAGTCTAGATAAAGACATTTTTTAAAAAATTTTATTTTCAGAGAACTAGCTTTTTGTTTTTATCAAATTTCTTTATGGTTTTCCTGTGTGAAATGTTAATTTCTGCTCTAATTTTTTTCTTATTTTCTTTATTTTTACAAATTTAGGTTTAATGTATTTTTCTTTCTCCAGTTTCCAATGTAAAGTTTAAGTTAGTGATTTTATAGCTTTTTTCTTTTATCATATATATACATATGTGTGTGTGCGTGTGTATGGAGACATATATTTCCCTCTAAGCATTGCTTTGGCTGCATTCTCCTAATTTTAATAAGTAATATTTACATTTACATTAAAATATTTTAAACATTTTCTTGAGGCTTCTTCTTTGACATTTGGGTTATCAAGAAGTGTATTGTTTAATTTTTAAATAATTAGAGATTTTCCAATCATCTTTCTGTTATTGATTTCTAGTACAATTCTATTGTTGTCTGAGAAGGTATTTTGTTTGATTTCTAATTTTTGAAGTCATGAAAACCTTGTTTATGGTCTATCTTGGTGAAGTTCCATGAACTTAGAGTATTCTATAAATGTGAATTAGATCAAATTGATTGATAGTGTTGTTCAAATCATTTATAAACTTACTGAATTTCTGCTTGCTTGATCTGTCAATTATGGACATTTGGTACAATTAGCTTTCACCTCATCTATTTTGATGCCCTGTTCTTAGACACATACCCATTTAGAATTGTTGAGTCTTCTTTTTTTAAAAAATAATTTTTTATTTTAAAGATGTGGAGTATAATTCAGGGTTAAGTATTCAAATGTTCATTATGCAGGTACCCTTGTTGATGAGGTGTGCCCCTACCCCAGCAATTTCCCACTACTGACAATCTTTTTCTTATAGTATTATGATAATTGTTCAAGGTCCACTTGTGAGTCTTCTTACAGAATTGATCTCCTTATTATTGTGGTCTGCCCTTCTTTATCTCTCATAATCTCCATTGTTTTAAAGTTTGCTTTGTCTAAAATTAATATATCTTCTCCAGTTTTTAAAACATATTTGATAGTATCTTTTTTTACTTTTAGCCACTTGAGACTTTATATTTAAAGTGCTTTTCTTATAGACAACATATATTTAGGCCATTTAAAAAAAATCCACTCTGTCAATCTATTTCCTTTAATTGGTATGTATAAAACATTCACATTTAAAGTGATTGTTGATATTAGTGAATTATTATTGACTTTATCTGTAATTTTCTCTTTGTTGTAGTTCCTCTTTGTTTCTTTTCCCGTCTTTTTCTGCCTTCCTTTTTTATTTACTAGTTCATATTATTTATTTTATTTTCTTCTGAGTATCATTTATACTTCCCCTTATGAAAAATTAGCTGTCATACTATAGTTTGTTATATATGACATACGTTTTTAAACAATCTAAGTTTACTTTCATGTAACACTACAGTGTTTTATGTGTAGTACAGGTGACTTTCTAATCCCTCTCTCATCACTGTGATGTGTTACTATTAATTTTACTTATTCATATACTACAGTTACTGAAGAAATACATTGTAGCTATTTTTTCTTTAACCAAATAGTTATATTTTAGATAAATTAAATATAGAAAAAATAAAATATCTTATTTTACCTTTAGTTATTCTCACTCTAATGTTCAACTTTTATATGTTTTTTAAGGTCCATGATTTTTATCAATAATATTTTTTTTCTAACTGTAGAACTTTTTTTTTTTTTTAAAGCAGGCCTGCCAGCAATGAATTTCCTCCATTTTGCTTGTCTGACAATTCTTTTCTTCATTTCTTTTAAAGGATAATTTTTATGAATATAGAATTCTTTTTTTTTTTTTTAATTTGGAGTCTCACTCTGTCACCCAGGCTGGAGTGCAGTGGCATACTCACGGCCACTGCATCCTTGATTTGCTGGGCTCAGGCAATTCTTCCACCTCAGCCTTCCAAGTAGCTGGAACTACAAGCATGTGCTACCACTCTTGGCTAATTTTTTGATTTATTGTAGAGATGAGGTCTCACCAAGTTGCCCAGGTTGGTCTCAAACACCTGAGTTCAGCCAATCCTCTCAACTTGGCCTCCCAAAGTGCTGGGATTACAGGCTTGAGTCACCACACCCAGCCATGAATATAGAAGTATAGATTGATTTTTTTTTCCTTTCAACACATTAAACATTTCTCTCTTTTTTTGTTTGTTTACATGTTTTTGATAAGTCTATTTTATTCTTACTTTTTTCCTCTAGAGTTAGAGGTTATATTTTCCTCTTGAGTTTTCCAAAATTTTGTCTTTAGTTTTCTGACTGTGTGTGTGTGTGTGTGTGTGTGTGTGTGTGTGTGTGTGAGATGAGGGGTTATGTTATTATTTTTATTATTATTTAGTAGACATTATACTTGTTGCCTCAAAGCTTCTTGAATCTGTGGTTTGGAGTCCATCATTAGTTTTGAAAAATTTTCAGGCATTATTACTTGAGATACTTCATCTCTGAGTGGTGCAAAGACATATGTTATACCTTTTAACATTGTCCTGCAGTTATGGAGTGGATTTTGTGTTCTTTTCTTTATTTAAATAATCTTTTTCTTTTGTATCCAGTTTGGTAAGTTTCTGTTGATCTATGTTCAGGTTCATTAATTCTTTCCTCAACTGTGTTGAATCTACTTATGAGTCTGCCAAAGGTACATGTAATTTCTGCTACTGTACTTTTAAGTTCTAGCACAGACATACCTCATTTTATTGTGCTTTGACTTATTATGCTTTGTAGATATATTGTTTTATTGCAGATCAAAGGTTTGTGGTAACCTTGTGTTGAATAATTCTATCAGTGTAATTTTTCTAAAAGCACTTGCTCACTCCAAGTATCTGAGTCACATTTTGGTAATTCTTCCACTGTTTCAAGTTTTTTCATTAATATTATATCTGCTATCGTGATCTACAATAAGAGATCTTTGATATTATTATAATTGTTCTTGGGTACCACAAACCACACTCACACAAGACAGCAAACTTAATAATGCTGTGTGTGTTCTGATTGCTCCATTGACTGGACATTCCGTATCTCTCTCCTTCTGCTTACTTTCACAACAACATTTAAACTGTGCCAGTTTATAACCCTAGATGGCCTCTAAGTGTTCAAGTAAAAGGAAGATTCACATATCTCACTTTCAATAAAAAGCTGGAAATGATTACACTTCGAGAAGAAGGCACATTGAAAGGCAACACAGGTTAATAGCTAGGCCTCTCACCCCAAACAGCCAAATTGTGAATACTAAAGGACAAATTCTTGAAGGACTTGAATTTAAAGTACTCTTCCAGTGAACACGGCAGTGTAAAGGAAGCAAAACAGCTTTATTGTTGTGATATGCAGAAAGTCTGAATGGTTAAATAGAAGATCAGGTCAGACACAACATTCGGTTAAGGCAAAGCCTAATCCAGAGCAAGGCACTAACTCTCTCCAATTTTGTGAAGCCTGAGGGAGGCAAGGAAGCAACAGAGACAAAATTTGAGGTTGACCCATGAGGTTTAAGAAAAGAAGCCATCTCCACAACATGGAAGTGGAAGGTGAAGCAGCAAATGCTGACATGGAAGCTGCAACAAGTTATCTAAAAGATCTGCCTAAACTAACCAATGATGGTGGTTACACTGAAAAAACAGGTTTTCAGTACAGAAAAAAACAGTCTTCTATTGGAAGAAGATGCTATCTAGGATGTTTATAACTAGAGAGGAGAAGTCAATAGCTGGCTTCAAAGCTTCAAAGGATAGATTGACTCTCTTGTTAGGGGAGAGTGCAGGTGGTGACTTGAAGTTGAAGCCAATGCTCGTTGACCATTTCAAAAACCCTAGGTCCCTTAATAATTATTTTAAATCTACTCTGCCTGTGCTCTATAAACAAAACAACAAAGACTTGATGAGAGCACATTTTTTTCACAGTTTGTTTTACTGGGGAAAAAAAAAAAAAAAAAAAATATATATATATATAGTTGGAGTCTCACTCTGTCGCCCAGACTGGAGTGCAGTGACATGCTCCTGGCCACCACAGCCTTGACCTGCTGGGCTCCGGCGATCTTTCCCCCTCAGCCTTCCAAGTAACTGGAACTACAGGAACGTGCTGCCAAGTCTGGCTAATTTTTTTTTCTTTTAATTTTTATTGTAGAGATGAGGTCTTGTCAAGTTGCCCAGGTGGGTCTTAAACCCGCAGGCTCAGGCAATTCACTCACCTTGGCCTCCCAGAGCGTGGGATTACAGGCTGAGCCACCCAGTTCAGCTACTGAGTATATTAAACTTACTGTTAAAACCTACGCTCAGAGTTAAAAAAAAAAAAATTCCTTTCAAAATATTACCGCCCATTGACAAGGAACTTGGTCACCTAAGATGTCTGATGGAGATAATCCAGGACAGTTATGTTGTTTACATGACTGCCAACACAACACCTACTCTGCAGCTCAAGGATCAATGAGTAATTTTGACTTTTAAGTCATATTACTTAAGAAATGTGTCTCATGAGATAAAAGTTGCTATGGATAGTGATTTCTCTGATGGATCTGGGTTCAGTTAACTCAAAATCTTCTGGAAATAATTCACCATTCTACATGCCATTAAAGACATTTTGTGACTCACTGGAGAAGGCTAATTCATCCTTCATGGGCGACTTGGAAGGGTTCAAGACTTCACTAGAGAAAGTCACTGCAGATGTGGTGGAAATAGCAAGAGAACTAGAAAGTGGAGCCTGATGATGTGACTAAATTACTGCAGTCTTAAACTTGAATGGATGAGGAATTGCTTCTTATGAATGAACAAAGTGGTGTCTTGAGATGGGATTTACCCCTGTGAAGATGTTGTTGACACTGTTGAAATGAAAACAAAGAATTTAGTATATTGCATAAACTTAGTTGATACAATAGTGGTTGGGTCTGAGAGAATTGTTTCCAATTTGAAAGAAGCTCTACTGTGGGTAAAAATGCTATCAAACATCATTGCGTGCTACAGAAAAATCTTGTCTTAAAAGAAGAGTCAATTGACATGGCAAACTTCATTGTTGACTTATTTTAAGACATTGCCACAGCCACCTCAGCTTTCAGCATCCACTATCTTAACCAGTCAGCAGCCATTGAGGCAAGATCCTCCACAGGCAAAAAGATTAGAAGTTGCTGAAAGTACAGATGATCATTAGCATTTTTTTAGCCATGAAGTAATTTTTTACAATAAAATACTTTTAAAATTAAGGTAAGTACATGGTTTTTAGGCATAATTCTTATTACACACTTAATAGACTACAGTTTACTGTAAACGTAACTTTTATATATGCATTGGAAAACAAAAAAAAATTCATGTGACTCATTTTATTGCAATATTTGTTTTGTTGTGGTGTGTGGTCTAGACCAAAACTCACAATAGCACCAAGGTATGCCCATATTTTTTAAAAATAAATTTCTTATAGTTTCTATCTCTCAGCCCATATTATTCAGTTATTTTTTCATGAGAGCCCTTAACATATTAATCAGAGTTGTTTTAAATTCCCTTTCTTAAAACTCCAGTATTTATGTTATAGTTGAATCTAGTACTTTGTCTTTCCAGGCTGTTTTTTTGCTTTTTGGTCTAAGTTGTAAGTTTTTGTTGTATCTGGATATACTGTATTGGGTAATTAAAACTATGGTAAATAGGCCTGTAGCGGGAGAGTGTATGTTAAGCTGGTGATAATTTGAGCTGTGCTTAATGTTCGTTGTAGTTGTATACACGAGGCTTGAAATTGCTCTAGAGTCCTGGATTTTGTCTTCCTTTTTGGCTTTGGGGTTTTCCTATGTGCTTTTACAGAAGGGAGTCAGCGTCTTGCAGTAGCTCTTTCAGCTGTAGTCCAATGTTGTTAAACTGAAGCATCGTTGGTATGGCATGGGTAGAGTGGGGAGGAGCATTCTACGCTCTGATTAAGTCTCCGTCTTTCAGTGAGTCTGTGTCTCAGGGCTGTGGCCTATGGTCTACACAACTTTTTCTGTCCCTCTTCTAGTGATATTCTGCTTTTCCCATTTCCCCCTACTCCTTTCCCTGGCTGCTGTGTTCCCCATCTATTCTCTTGAAGCCCTGTCTCCTGTTTATTTTGTTGTATTGTTTTTCTTTCCTGTCAAATGAGACAGAAAGAACTGGAGTGGGTGGAGCGGCAAGTTACTTTTTCCCTTAACTAGGATAAAGTTTCAGCATTGTTCTATGACCATATCCTTTCCCCTGGAGGGTAGGCCTTTAATACAGAGAAAGAGCGAGGTGTAGTTCATAATCTTTCCAAAGTCCACCCGGTGAGAAGTGGGGGAGTTCCCAGAAGAAAACCTAGGGCAATGTGTGACTCCCTTAAGATGAAACCCCCAGGAGTTTCGTAGATCAGATTGCTCTGTTGTGGTGGACCAGAACCAAACTCACAATGGCACCAAGGCATGTCTGTGTTTCTTTTCACCCTTTGCCCTAGTCCACACTCAGCAATTTGTAAAAATTATCATTTAAATGTTCCGGCTCCATTACCATTTAAACATTTATGTCTCCGGCAGCTTCTATTCCAGAGAAACAGATCTCAGTTTTGTATCTTTCTTGGATGCAGCCGCCTCTCCAGATTTTTAGGTGGCCATTTGCCCTGGGATCTTTGATCTCTGATGGGTTTAATAAATGTTATTGATTTTCAGGTTGTCTAGATTTTTACTGTTGTTGTAAGGATGAGAGTGACAACCTTCAAGCTCTTTACATATTAGAGCCAAAAGTGGAAATACCTCCCAACTCCTTATCTAATTATAAAAGTATACTTCACTTAATAAAGGAAATATCCAGACGGAAAAATTATAAGAATAAAACTATAGCATTTACTCCAAAATTAGGTAGGTGAACAATTACTACTTCACCTAAGCATTTTGGGAACTGCCAAGCTCTGTTATTTTTGGTGCTCCCAGATTATGTCACAAAGACATTTCCTGCTAGACCTTAGCTTACTGAGCAGTTATGATTCTAGCTTGTGGTGATAGTTATGGTTATAAGAGATGTCTGACCACTAAATAAGTCTATTTTGTTTGCATAATGGCAAATATACATATCTTTGGAAAGAGTCAAAAATATTAATTATTATGTCTCTCGGTTTTCATCTTAAATATTTGACCTCCATTTTTATCTTAGACCTCCTCATAGTTTTCTTCTATCTAGTGTTAAATATAGGTCCTAATATATTTTCCTACAAGGAGCAAATAAACATTCATGTATGAATGAATAAATATGTTATAGCTACTATTATATCAGTAGCTTCACTTTGCTATTTTTACATAAAAATTTGAATGCTGACGTTACTATAAATAGCAGCTACAAATGAATTTTGGGTGCATTGCTGGCAGGTTTCTGGTATACAAATGAACATGACTTGCAAATAGCAATTTTACAGTTTCCACATATGGAAATTCAGTTCTGTGTATAATATTCTGTTTCAGGGTTTAGAACAAGTATGCAGAGCAATGTTCATTCACACAACTTTGAAAAATGTGTTTGCTTAGATATTTTGATTTTTTTCCTGTGGAAGAGACCAATTGCATCAAGTGTTACTGTGTGCTGAGTTCAAGATTGCTGTGCTCAAAAATATAAGGGCAAATTTGAGTTCAGTTAAATTCTGTGTGAGCTTTTCTGGTGGTCTCTCATCACAGACGTCAAAGTAGAAGTGTGTCTTACTTGTGATTTCTAGTCTCAGAGTTCCATTTCTCTGAGTCATTGCTGAAAAGCAACTGCCCAGCCTCAGACTACTTTCCTCAGAACCTATTGTTTCTATGTGGTGCCATGTAACTGGTGTTTGTCAATGAAATGTGAGCAAAAATAATGTGGTGCCCTTCTGAACCAAGTGAAGGTCTTTACTTCATACTTGCTTCTCCCACTGCTTGGGCGCAGAGGACTCAAAGCTCTGTGAGATAGTTGTGCTAAAAGACAGTAGGGGCATCATTGTCTGAAACCAACAAACAGGAAAGCTGCCCACCAACTGGAAGCACCTATCACTTTTTTGTATAAGTGTGACTCAACTTCATTGTGTTGAGCCACAGGCGTTTTATAGTTTATATGCTAGCAGTTAGTATTATCCTGTAGAAATTATTACTGGAAGTGATGAGCTACTGGAGCTGTTTCTGGAAATATGTTGCTTGTATTCCACTGAAACAAACTATTTAAAGCTTGCTGGCCTTGATTTCCAGCTTGTGCCCATATGTTTGATAGTCAAAGAGAATTAATGCCCCAGCATACCTCAACACATAAATGATGAGAATTGGTAAAAAGAGCGAGTCTGTGTATCTCCATGTTGAGGTGAGCCACTTGACAACAAGAAACACCTGCAAGTCACTTTTCATTGAGCAAATGATATATTTATTCTGGGTGAAGCCTCTGAAATTTGGGGAGTTTACTTCTTATAGTAGTTAGTATTGCATTCATAACAGAGTAAACTAAAGAGACCATGTTCAACAAAGAGTTCAGTATCAAAGATAAGAAAAACACGTCAAACAGTCATTAAGCAATGGAACCAAATAATAGAATCCAAATTATTGAAGAAAAGAGAGGGTATGAAAATCAGGGAAGGTGAGAGTAATATACAGTGGTTTTGAGCAAACAAAAAGAAATAGGGTTGGATTAATGTTAGAGAAGGAAATGATGTTTGTGAATGGGTTTTTATGGTCACCTGCCTGCAGATTGCATGAAGATGTTGGGTTCATGTAAAAAAGCCAGACTGAGATGGGCCATTTACCTGGGACCTGATCTTGGGAACATTTTGCAAAAGCTGGTTAGAAAAGGAAGAGGAATTTATCATTTCTGTAAACTCTACAAAGCAATTCAGTATTATAGGTTTTAAATAAACACCCTAAGAGGGGCAAAAAATTTCTTAGAGGTCACTATGCCTAAAGGTGTTACTCAATGTGAAAATCTCTTTCATGATATTACAGAACATCGCGTACAAAGTTTCACTTGAAGTTTTCCAAGAAATAGAGAGAACTGATTGCCTTATAAGGCATCTTGTTCCATGGTTGACCAGGACTAGTTGCTAAGGATTGCTAAAGTGTTGTTTGGATTATGTAATCTCCTGGTTTATCCTTTGTCCTTCCATTATCCTTTGGTGAATTATTTTCTTCCTCTGGGCCCCCAAAGGTTGATATTCTTCAGTAAACCACTGAGGCCCTACTCATATCACTGTACTCATATCACCTACTCATATCCCTGTGTGAGCTCAGGTTCTCACTATAATCCACGTACTCACAATTTCAAATGAATATACCACTTAGATGCCTCTCCTGAATTTCACATCCATCTCTCCATCTATCCACCATCTCTCTCCATGTGAATGTGCTATGGTAGGTACCTCAATATCAGTGAATTTCCCAGCTGTCCCTGAAAACCTCTTATCTTCTTCTGTGTTCCTTATCTCAGTGAATGGCGTATAGTTCTATCTCCTAAATGTTCATAAATTAAAGCAATTTTCTCTAGCATCACCTTAAATTTAGGCCAGAATTGTCTCTTGCCTAGATTATTACAAATTCTTCAAAAAGAGCCCCTTTTTTTCCCACTCTTGCCTTTTCAGTCTAGGTAGCAGGCACAGTGATATTTCTGACTTATGTTTAATTATGTCCCTTCCCTTTTGAAAAATCCTCAGACTCTTAGAATAAGAGCCTGACTCACTGATAAGACTTATATTCCACACTCTGGTTCTATTTACCTCTAGGCTCAGTTCGTACACTGTCCACTTGAACTCTACAGTCTACATTCTGACTTCTTTTGATTTCTTAAATTTTCAAATACATTCTTTTTTTCTCTATTCTTAGAATACTCTCCTTTCCTTGCTCTAACATTACCAGTTTACCATTCTATACATCTTGGTTTAGTGTGCCTTGTTCTGGGAAGACTTAACTGATTACCCAATACAAAACAAAAAAACTGGCTTGCTAGTGTCCTCACATGACCTTGTAGTTTCCATATTATAAGAATTGTATGTGTGTATTTTAACAGAATGGGATCATATAATATATGCCATAAAGCAATTATATTTCTTTCATTTTGGCGATATATCACAGACATATTTTTATGTCAGTGTACATGCAATAACCTCATTTTTCTTTTTTTTTTTTTTGAGTTGGAGTCTCACTCTGTCGCCCAGACTGGAGTGCAGTGGCCGCTCCCGGCCACAGCAGCCTCGACCTGCTGGGCTCTGGCGATCCTTCCGCCTCAGCCTTCCAAGTAGCCAGAATTATAGGCGCACGCTACCATGCCTGGCAGATTTTTTTATTTATTGTAGAGATGAGGTCTTGCTGCCCAGGTGGGTCTCGAACCCACAGGCTCAGGCAATCCACTCACCTCAGCCTCCCAAAGGCGTGGGATTACAGGCTGAGCCACCAAGCCCGGCTAATAACTCATTTTTTAAAAAGTCTGTATAACCTTCCATTATAATTATAGAACAAAATGTATTTAACCATAATCCCACTGATTGACTTTTAATAATCGATATTTCTTGAATATGGGTCTCAATCAGTGAAAAAATAAATTTACAAAAATTTTCTCATGAGATATATGAAGTTATATCTTTACTAATATTTTTGACTTTCCAAAAAGACATATACAGTTTTGAGTTCAGCGTATCTTCTCATGTCTGGATTTTAGCCATCTTAGTTTTCTAAAACTTTTCTTGAATTTGAAATTAGCCGTGCTTAATCCAGACTTAATGATTTGCCATTGTCCTATCCTGAATCTCTGAGATAAAGTCAAACCAACTCCAGATACAGGATTGATTTGTGTGAGGTAAAGTGATGACTGTATATACTAAAATGTATCTTTGAAAGGTAAGTAGAATGTCTTTCTCCATCTCTACCCAACTCTCTGTTCCTTTATTTAAAGAGCTTATAATCTACATGGGATGGCTATAAGTTATATACTTAAAATGATAACTCTATAGAAAATTAATGATGTGACAAAGAACTCAAAGGCTTGATGACAGGAAGAGTATATTTTAAGTCCAAATATTTAGGAAAGTTCATGTAGTATAATAGCATAAGAAAAGATGGTATCTAATACAAAAATAAATAATAAATAAATAGAAAGCTTATTTGGGCCTCAGGAACTGTCCTCAAATACCTGAAACGTTCTCAGAGTTTGTTAGCTTCAGGCAGTCATTTTTTTCTCTGCTGTTATTATCTGTTTGCTTAATCTCAGTAAAACCTCTAAGAAATATGTCACTGAATGATAATGTCTTAGTCTGTTCAGGCTGCTATACCAAAATAGACTGGAAAACTTATAAAAAATAGAAATTTATTTCTCACAGTTCTGCATGTTGTTAACTCCAAGATCAAATAAATGCACTGGTAGATTTGATATCTGGTGAGGACCTATTCCCTGGTTCATAGTTGGTGCCTTCTTGCTGTATTCCCAGGTTGTGGAAGAAAAAGGAAAGCTCTCTTGGGCTTGATTTAAAGAGCATTCATGAGCACCCTACCCTTATAAATGAATCATCCCCAAGGTCCCACCTGCTAATCACATCATGCTGGGGTTAAGGTTTTCACATGTGAATTTTGGGGTGGGGGACACAAACATTCTGATCATAGCAGATGATTTTTGTGTTTGCCAATTTATGATTACAAATTATTACAATGCAATAGATTCTAGTATACTTAATTTATATATTTCCCTTGCAAAGATGCTAAGATAACGAAAACCAGAAGGGAGTATAAGGTAATATCAGATGAAATTATTATGCCATATTCTATTTGGATATTTTTAAAGAGTTCTCTTTTAGTACTTTTTCTCATTTTGATCAACTATGAGGCAATTTCCAGGCATAAGTTTTATATTTCTTTTTGTTTGCTCAAAATCACTGTATATTACTCTCACCTTCCCTGATTCTCATAACCTCTGAAACTAGACCAAATTAAATGTTTCCTAAATCATAATCAGTAATACAGAAGAAACTATTCAGATCCAGTAGATTTTAGTTGGGAAATTCTCTAGCTTAGAAAATACCTAAAAACCAAATTGTAAGAACACTGTATCCTGACCAAATCCTATAAGGAATTGGATTTTATATGTTTTTTAAAATTTTGCTTTGAGTTCTATAAATCACTCTAATATCATATACATAGCCACAGCAATATAAATGTTTCAGTTAAATCATCGAGTTTAACTATTTGCATTGTGTAAATTTTTAAATACTTAATTGAGAGTCCCCAAAGAATTAATTGTGCCTTATATTAGTTTGATTTCTTCAGAATTGCAGTTAGTTCTTTTGTAGTTTTTAGAGCAGTCCCATCTAACTTCCATGAAGGAATTTATAAGCTAAAAAGAGATATATTCTAGATTAAACATTGATTTGTGATCAATGCAACACTTCAAACAGATAGCTGATTAAGTGCCCTAGATGTACATATATTGAGAAAGCATACTCGTATTGCCCTAGGATAGACATTGAATATCTTATGACTTCTGTCAAATAAGGAAAATAAGGAATGTGTTCTGAAAACCAGACCAATGGGTAAGCTGCAAGGCATGCTTCTGAAGGGTTAAATTCTCCAGTGAATGCAAGGATGTATTCAGTCTCCAACAAGGCATTTGTGCATTTTGCTCTTGTGTAGGCATACACCTGCCTTCAGAAAGGTGAAACTGGGCTGAGAGGATGTCATGCACCACTGTTTGAGCAGGATGGAAGGCAAGTTGGGTCTTTTCAAGTGTGTGCTGTAAGCCCGAAGGAAGAATAGCAACGTCCTTGGAGCCTTCCAAGGAGAGGCGAGCCTGGCTGAATAATCAGTGTGCAGAAACCAAAACCCTGCAACTTATCAGGCAAAGGGACATGAAGGCTAGAGTTGCTGTGATGATGCAAATGAAGGGCAAAATGGTACAAATTCCTGTCTCCCAGAAGGTGTAATTAGGGAGCGAAGGTAGAAAAACAGCTATCTCTAGAAATGCAGAGCAGATGCATATGCAGACTACCTCAGGCCTGGGTTAACAGTTAAAAGATATTGACGATTTTCATTTCTCGCCTTCATTTTATATGAAAGTTTGCCTGAGTTCCAATTGATAATACTAATAACAGATCACAAAATAGACATAGCTCAATGTTAATGCAGAAGCCATGCACACAAAGCACTTAAAACTTCTGAGCCAAAGGAAACTAGGACCAAATATGAAAAACATATCTATGATAAGCTATCTACAATTATGCACATAAAATCTTAGGCTAAATCATGTGAACTCTTTGACATTCTAGCCATAAGAAACACCAAGTGACTTCTAAATGCTTTGCTTTGATAATATAACAATAAATTCTACTTCTATCCCACTCTCATTTAAATGGTATTTATGTTCTATGTCATATATAAGCTGGCATATACACTGCACACATGTCGGGCAGTTGCCATGGTGTTGCTTTTCTTACCATTTGAAGTTATTCCAGTAGTTTCAGCATAGGGTCAATGTGATACTTTGCATTGTAAGGACATCAGTATCTGAGACCTGCAAAGTACTTTACTCATGCATAAAAGCAGAGAACATTTCAGTTGTTTTATGAGTCTGCATTAGCCAATAAAACTCTTAATTTAGCCCAGTGTTGTTGGTGAAATAGTCTTATCTCTTCTTGATACTGCTTAAGTTGCCTTCAGTTTTCTTCATGTTCGATGATGGTTTTTCTCTTTATACACTTGGCTAATTAAAATAACAAATCTTCACAGCCGTCTTTTTGGGATTTCTTCTTATCACTCTAAACTAATTAAACTGGAGGGGAGAAAAAGAACCTGCTACAACCTAGTCGCAAATCTTCCAGCATCAACTATATTTAGTATCTTTTATAAAATAAAAATATTTTAACTTGGACAACTCTCTTCATGGCTAATATACTGCTCCTTGGGATACTTAATCCTTTTCTATTCTACTTCTCAAATGGAGAAACTTCTGTGTCTCTGTTCCTAAGTGGGCAACAGGAAGATCAGAATACATTTTGCATAACTCTCATAAAAGGGAATCAATCCCAAACCATGTCTGCTCCCTAAGAGCTAATCAGTATGAAAACAATGAAATACTGAATGACTGATAGGAAAATATTCTGAAAAGGCAAATTTAGCCTATGAATTTCAAGGGGAGTCAGGGAATAATTTAAAAAGTGAAGATCCCTTGTCTCATGGAGCTATCATTATCTTATTCTAGCTTTGGAGAAGTTGAGCTTCTTTAATGGTTTTTTTAATTTTTTAAGATTCATGTACATTTATATTTGCTTGGGACATTTTAGATGTGGCCTGAAATAACTTCTCAAGTTTCCTTCCAACCATTTGATACTGTAATATTTAGCAACTTTGAATACCACATTTTTTTTACTCTCTGAAACCTTAAATTATAATTCCATGTCAAAAAATTTGAATAGAGAGATGAGGTTAATCTTGGCATCAGATATATTGTTAAAAAGTTTTTCTATTTATTTGAACTGTATGCAATAGCTGAGCTGTATCTTAGTCTATAATATATCATGTTTTCTCATAGAATCTTGCCTTATGGATATTCTAAATTCACTACACTGATCTGCAGTCTCCCTCAGCTTTATTTCTGAAGAATTTTAAGATCAAGCACATTGAATGTGAACAATAAAGTCTAACTAAATAGTTTGAAATTAAGTAAATTAATTACTGGCTTTAAAATTCAGCAAACAACTAATTTCTTTACTGTATAATTTGTTCCATGAGGCACTCAGAGAAGAATCCATAAAGGAGTGAATTTTCAAAGATTCCAGTGCCCAGAGCATCTTGGAGTTAAATGATTACTATGAGGTACATTTGGTAGGAGAATGAACAGAATGATGGATTACCATCTGAGGACATTTTGAATAGAGGAAAGTAGCAAACTATAAAGGAAAACGAAAGCAAAGGTGGCCTGGCAGATTTCAAGTGGGGGAACCCTTAGAAGCTCCAACCTAGATCAGTGTGTTGCTATCCAGTAAAATGGAACCAGCACCACTCTATTAGTTTTGACCTTAAAAATCTGTCTTTTTTTTTGCATTCAGAGGTACAAATTTACCATGGGAAGTTGGGATTGATAAGACTAAAAACTCACATTTATTGGGTATTTTATGTACCCAATAATTCTAAGTGCATAATATGTGTTGACTCACATGATCATCAAAACAACTCAATGAATCAGACACTATTATTAATCTCATTTATAGACAAAAAGCTGAAGCATAGAGAGGTAATAATTTGCCCGTGTCACACAATTCACAAGTGCTAGAACCAGTATTTGACCTTAGGAAGGTTGGCTTCAGAATCCACAGTCTTAAATATGTCTCACAGTTCCTCTCTAGGAAGTTAGTCCATTATTTTATTTAGCAACTTTAAGGTAATTCCTTTCCAAGTTGTCTATAATTCTTGTGGGGTATCAAGAAACTATCAAGTCCATCATTCCTCAAGACATTTAGGACATCTAGAATTTTCATAAATATTTTTTAGAATCTACAGTTGAAATTAATTTATTTTGAAATTTAAACCATGAAGTTTACCCTTCAGTAAATGTATACGTGAAATGAATAGACAAAAGCAACTCAGATTATGATTCCATTTCAAAATATATAACAATGCCTGTCCCAAAAAAGCTCAAAATAGAAATATCATACTATTATTCATTGTACATGAAGATGGAGTTTTAATATTTTTATTGGAGACAAGGGTAATAAAAATATATTGATAAGCCAGGTCTGTTTGCAATTTCTTCGAGTACAGAGTGGGTACTCAGTAAAGGACTGTTCAAAGAGTGAATCAAAAATTAACTAGTTTATGTCTGCTGTCTTAGTCTGTTGGAATATTGGCAGGATGCAGTAGACTGGATTGCTTATAAACAATAGAACCTTATTGTTCACAGTTCTGGAGGCCGGGAAGTTCTGGATCAAGGTGGCAGCAGATTCACTATCTGGTGGAGGTTCATTTTCTGGTTCAAAGACAGTGGTCTTCTTGCTGTGTTCTCACACAGTTAAAGGAGCTCTCTGGGGCATTGATCCTCATGACCTAATATTCACTCAAAGACCTATCCTCCAAATACCTTCACATTGGGAATTAGATTTTAACATATGAATTTTAGGGGAGACATATAAGTTCTGCCTATAACACCTGATTTTTTGGAAAGATATTCTCCAGACACTCTATGCTTTATTGAAATTTGGCATTTATAGTCAATTCATGCTACGTCTTCTAAATCTCAGACAATATACCGTTAGATCACACATTTAAGTATTTACTCTTTTTTTAGGTGATTTTGGTGTGTTATAAGCAATAAGCTTTCCTAGAATGCACTAATACTTTCTAATTACAGGTACAATACTAGTACTAGGTACCTGATTTAATAATATGTTTCTAAAGAAACTGTAAATTTTAAAAAAATGAATGATTATACTTTAACAAGAGTACTGGGCCCTATTTTGGTTTAGAGGAACTTAAATGAGACAAGATGCATGTGGAGGGAGGTGAGATACAGTCCCACTGAGATTTGTTGCATTATATAAAGGGACTTTCAATTTTGCATCCAAAAGCCTCAAACTGTAAATGCTTCAAGAACAACCTCAAGTGTGAGTATTGTTGTAACAACAGTCATTCACTGAATTAAAAAAATATATGTTCAGGTAGGGTTATTTTTCCAAAGAGAAGTAATTCCTGTCTTCAGTTACAAAGTTGATCTTGTGGTGATTCTTTTACTTTTTTTTTGGTGAGAAAGCAGGAGTTTATTAAGAGTACAAAAAAGCTCCCAAGCAGGAAGAGACTTGAAAGAGGGTTGCCCTCTTTTGCTATTTTTAAATTGAAAATTATTGGTTCAGTGCTTGGAGGGAAAACCTAAATTCCAAATAGACAATAGAGATATCTGTAGTCCAGTGAATGTCTGGTTTTGAAAAAAAACTAACTTCATATATTTTGTTACTATTTAATAAGCAGACACACTGATCTGCAATTCTCAATACCAAATTCGAGAGTAAGTTTATTTAGATTTCATAAATAATCCAATTTGGTGCAACACATATTAAAATATTAAGAGAAGTGTGCCAGATGTTAGCCTAACACAGAAGCCCAGTTATTGTAAGTCAATTATCTGTAAGAAAATAGTCTTCACTGTGCAGTCTATAGATACACAATGCATACTCCTTGACCAATGGTTTGTATCAAGAAAATTAGCCACCAAACAGTATATCTGCCCATCAGCCAGTTCCAGACCCTTAAAAATTCTGCACAGTCTTTGTTAAGTCTAGTCTACTATGTAACTAAGATAGATATACCACTGATATTATATCTATGCTCTTTAAAACTACTTTCATTGTTTATATAAACCCAGCAACAAAAATTAAAATGAACATCAGCAGAAATGAGCCATCTGTGTTGGGTTAACAGCCTTGTTCAGAAAGATGAGTACTGTGTATCATAAGCAAGAAGGGGAAAGAAAGTAGAACACATTGTTGAGGATTCTAATGTAAACATGTACTAGGAGTTTGTGAACTGCCTGCTCTACCTGGCACAGATAGGGTAGTGGGAGACAAGCTGTTGTGAGAAAACAGTGGCCTGTTCAGCTCGAAGGCAAAGGGATATAGCCAGAAACAGATAATCCTGCAATGACTACTACAGCCATAACATTCATTTTAAAAAATGACTTCAGATCAAGTGCGTGGAGCTCCACGTGAAATACACAAGTTAACACTGTGATCCTTTTCATCTGTTTTTATATAAACTAACTCTGTAGAATTAAAGATATTTCTAAAATATAGATATTATTTATGAAATGTGGAGAGCAGACTAAATTCAGTGGGATAGGCTCTGTTAGAAATGTGAATAGAATGAACATTCTTGTTTGTCCTCACCTGAGTGAAAGTACTTTTGAATTAATTAACAAATTAACATTTTCAAGATATTTTGGGAAGTTTTGAGATGAAAGGAGATGTAAAAATGGAGTATAATTATCATTAGATACTTATAGCATAATAACATAAAGTAGGTTATAAGTTGTTTCATATTCAGTAGTAAAGAAAATACTATTATATCACAAAGTTTATTTACTTCCTTGAAGGTAGTTATTTCTGATTTCTCAATTTCAATGCTTATAGTTCCCTATCTTCTAATTAAATCATGACCAATTTCCCTCCAGCTTTAAGTGCTCCCTTGGCTCAAATGTCATATTAAATTTATTTTATATTCCTTGTCTGTAATTTTTTAGGTCATCTGTTTGGGAGGTAAAGGCAAGAGGTAAATCCATAAAAAGTTCAAATTGTAAAGGATTAATGCATAATAGTCCTCTCTATATTAAAAAAATTAATATCATACTTGTTTAAGAATAAATATGCAGTAAAATTAATTATCATTTGCTTACTTATGTGGAACATTCCTGGCTCTGTCACTATCTAGTTCTGTGACCTTGTGGGAGATATTTAACATCCACAAACCTACATTTCTTTCTCTATAAAATGAAAATAATGGGATTACAGTGTGTTAAGGCTCTTCAGTGGTGTATTTTACCAGGAAGCTTTTTAAAACATTTTGATGGCACATCATTGACTTATAAATTTTAAATATGGAGAGATTATTAATTTAATGAGAGTTTTTCCTGAATAATGTCTTATTCCTAAATCATGAAAAAGTTGTATGGAAAGTTTGTAATGTGTCAGCAGCTGTGCAAGCTGGGTTCCTTGTTGAGTTTTTCATATTAGATCTGAATAGTTCCAAGTATGAGAAAGTAGTAAGGTTCCAATGAACTTTTAAGGTAATTGCCTCATAAAAAAGATAAATTCATAATAGGTATAAATTTTGAAAGGAGCAAAATTACATTTTACTCCATATACTTTTTTTTTCAGGGTGTCACTCTGTCGCCCAGCCTGGATTACATTGGCATAATCATGATAATCACTTCTCACAACAGCCTTTATCTACTGGGCTCAGGAGATCCTTCCATCGCAGCATTCCAAATAGCTGGGACTACAGGTGTGGACCACCATGCCCAGCTAATTTTTAAAATTTTTTTGTAGAGACAAAGTTTCATTATTTTGCCCAGGTTGGTCTTAAACACTTGGACTCAAGCAATTCACCACCTCAGCTTCCCAAAGTGCTGGGAATGCAGGCATGAGCCATCTCCCCAACTGCCATATATTTTCTTTATAACAAGTAAATGGAATTCTGTTAAATAAAATGGTGGCAATAGAAGGTACATATAGGAGAAAATTCTTTTTAAATTTGTCAAGTGACTTTTAACATATTTTCTTCAGCTATTATGCTAATCTAAGTAATACAGCTGGAAAATAGTGTTGTGATGGATAGTTTTACATATGAATTAAAGTGGGCCATGAGGTGTTCAGATATTTGGTTAAACATTATTCTGGTTAAGTCTATGAGAGAGTTTCTGGAGGAGATTAACTTTTAAGTCAATAGATTGAGTAAAACAACAAATTACTTTTACTCTCCCCAGTGTGGGTGAGCCTCATCCAATCTATGGAAGGTCTAAATAGAATTTTAAAAATGAGCAAGAAAGAATTATTTCTCTCTGACTGACAATCTTCTAGTGGGACATCAGTCTTATCCTGCCTTTAAACTCTGGCTAGAGTTTAAAGCAACAGGTCTCCTGATTCTCAAGCTCTTGAGCTCAGATCTTCTGAGTCAAACTGAAGCTCTACCATTGGCTCTTCTGGGTCTCCAGCTTACTCACCGTAGATCTTGGATTCATCTCCTCAGCATGCCTAATTATGTGAGCCAATTCTATCTATACCTATATGTCTATATCTATCTATATCAAATCTATATCTAATCTGTGTCTAATCTATATGTTTCCTATTAGTTCTTTTCCTCAGAAGAACCCAGACTAACATAGAATTTGATACAGAAAATAGTTTTGGAGGAACAGAATTTTAAGAATGACTTTTCTAAATCGGTTCTGAGGTTTCTGGAATTTTCTACCTAATCTAATCAGGTTTAAAGCACTAATGACCCTATTTCCAGTACTAAGGAAATCACTGATAGTCCATGGCATGATTTAATAATGAAGATATGCAAAAATATCTCCGTTAGATTTTTCAAACAAACCAGTTATAAAAAGCAAGGGTCTGGGTGACAGTATATGATACTTTTGAACATTTATTGAAATGGAATTGCTGTTGAGTGAATGTGTATGTCCCCCTCATTCCTCCAATTTCATATGTGAGAACCTAATTCCTGTTGTGATTGTCTTTGGAGGAGGGGCCTTTGAGAGGTGATTAGGTCATAAGGGCAGAACCCACATAAATTAAATGAATATCCTTTAAAAGGGACCCCAGAGAGTACCCTCACTTCTTTCACCATATGAGAACACAGTGAGAAGATAGCCATCTATGAACAAAAATACATGCCCTCACAATACACCTAATATTTTTATCACTTTGATCTTGGATTTTTTAGCTTCTAAAACTATGAAAAATGGATTTCTGTTGTTTATAAGTCATCCAGTTTATAGTATTTTTATAATAACATGAATGGACTAAGACACTAATGAATTAATGAGATTGGATGGTTGCTTCTAATGTCACTGGAAAAAAGGGTGAAAGAAAATAATGAGATCAGAAATTCAAATTCCCAGCTCAAGCACTGCAAAAATGACCTGAAAGCTTCTACGTGTGCCCTGAAGGAGATTCTCTCCTTTTATACCTGTAGGACTGGGATTTCTTTCAGTCAAATTCTGAACCATCCAACCGTTTGTTGAATTACAATGCAAGTTCTTCTCTCAGCCCCTCAGTGTGCCTATTGTTAAAGTGGGGGCGTCAGTCGAAAAAAAAAAAAAGGTCCTGTATGCTGAAATGTGGATGTGTGGGAAGACACTGATAAAACTGGGGCCACTGAACCTCCAAACTCTGATGAAACTTCTTTGCCAGTAAAAGATGTCTCATCACTTCCAGTGGAAGTGGCTTCTCCAACCTCAGCTACTAGTGGTCATGACCTCTCCACCCCTCTCTGAGGAGATTAAGCCTGCATTGCCTGAGGAAACCATAATGACCTTCTCTGAGGCAGTTGCCATGCAAGACAAATGCTGATTCTTCTCAGGACCTACTCCCTCTACTGTTCTTTGCTTCTAGACCCATAACTAGATTCAAGTCCCAATAGGGGGAAGCAAAAAATGTAGTCCACAAGGAGGTACACTACATTCCAAAATGATTGCTTGAGATTTTTTATGTATGTAAGCAGAAATCCAGGGAACATGTATGGGAATAGATATTAATGGTATAGAATAATGGTGGAAGAAACATTAAGTTGGATCAGGCTGAATTCATTAATACGAGCTCACTTAGAAGAAAGTCTGCACTTAATGTTGTGGTTCAGAAAGTTAAAAAGGGCTCTAACAGTTTGTTTGGTTAGTTGATTGAATCTTGGAGCAAAAGGTGGCCCAAAGTGCACAAATTAGAAATATAGGACTTGCCTTGGTTTAATGTGGAAAAAGGCATTCAAAGGGAGATTGGAATGCTAGAATTGATTTGTCATTAAGACCTACTGACTCACACTAGGAGGATCCAGAAACAATACCTTTTACCATTACTGTGAGAAATAAATTTGTGAGAGGAACGCTAGCATCCTTGAAGAGCTCTGTGATTGCTCTATCTGGTAGGCCAGACCTTCAAGTGGAGACTGCAGATGCTGAATTGGGAAAGCTAAACGCAATGGGAGTAATCAGATCCCGGGGTGGTAGTGGTCAAGCAGCTGCACTGCACTCCACCACCAAAGGCAATGCACAGCAGAGTCAACCCGGCAGTCAGAATAGTCTGACTCACACAAGCCTATGGTGCTGGCTAATTGATCATGGCATTCCTAGAGTGAAATAGAAAGGGGGACTACTAAATTCTTACTTGACTTATACAAACTGAAAAGTTCTAGGTCAAGTGAACAAAAATCTACAACTCCTCCATTGATTCTCAGAATTGGTCCAGTGCTCAGTTTCAGAACTTCTTGAATGAAGGGAAAGGTCAAGTCTCCTCAAGGAGTGACCCTGGGAAAATATTAGAGACTTGCACTGTTAATTTTTCTCCCAGCCTTCCCCAAAAGGGCCTGTGGTCCTTTCCCAGGTTAACTGTGTATTGGGGAAAAAGAAATAATTAGACTTTTCAGTACTAATACACTAACTCTGAACTGACACTGACTCCAAGAAACCCAAAATGTCACTGTGGCCCACTATTCAGGGTAGGTTTTCATGGTGGACAGGTGACCAAAGAACTTTTAATTCAGGTCTGTCTCACAGTAGGCCCAGTGTATTCTCCAGTCCAACCATGGTTATTTAACTAGTTATGGAATACACAGTTGGAACAGATGGATACACTGAGCAGCTGGTAGAATCCCCGTACTCATTCTGTGACCTGTGGAGTGAGGGCTATTGTAGTGAGAGAGACCTGGTGGAAATCACTAGAACTGGACTTATCAGGAAACTGGTAAATCTAAAGCAATACTGCTTCCTGGAAGAATTGCCATCAAGGGCTTGAAAGATGCAGAAAAATGGTGATTCCTACCACATCCCCATAAAACTCACCTACTTGGCTTATGCAGAAGACAGATGGACCTGGGAGAATGACAGTGGATCATCATAAGCTTAACCAGGTGGTGACTCCAATTGCAGCTGCTGTACCAGGTGTGATTTCATTGCTTGAGTAAATTAACACATCCCTTGGTATCTGACTATGCAGTTATTGATCTGGTAAATGCTTTCTTTTCCCCCTTTACTGATATTAGTTAGTAAAGATCACCAGAATCAGCTTGCTTTCAGCTGGCAAGGCCAGCAATACACATTCACTGTTCTACCTCAGGACTATATCAACTCTCCAAACTGTATCATTTAGTTTGCATGAATTCTTGATAGATTTGTCCCTACCACAAGATACCACATTGATCCGTTACATTGATAAGATGCTGATTGGGCTTAATGAGCAGAGCAAGAAGTAGTAACTACTTTAAACTTATTGGAAAGAAATGTGTGTAGCAGAGGATGTAAAATAAATTTGTCAAAAAATTCAGGGGCTTTTTGCCTCAGTGAGATCTCTAGGGGTTCAGTGATGTACGACATGCTGAGATGTCCCTTCTAAGGTAAAGGATAAGTTATTGCAACTGGCTTCTCCTTAAAACAACAACAAAAAAGAGGTTCAACACCTAATGGACTCATTTATCAGATGACACAAAAAACAATTACTTTTGAGTGGAGACCAGAATCAGAGTTGACTCTGCAAAGGTCCAGGCTTCCGTACAAGTGGCTGTGCCACTTGGGCCATATGATCCATTAGAACTATTGGTACTTGAAGTGTCAGTGGCAGATAAGGGTGCCTTTTGGGGGCTTTGTCAGGCTACTATAAGTTAGCTGCATAGATGGCACTTAGGATTTTGGAGAAAATCTCTAACATCCTCTGCAGATACCTACTCTCCTTTTTGAGAAACAGCATTAGGCTTGCTACTGGGCCTAAGTAGAAACTGAACACTTAACCATTGGCCACCAGTTATCATGCAACCTATTTGCCCATTATGAACTGTGAGTTGTTTGACTCGGCATGAATTTGGGCACATATATCAGCAGTCCATTATAAAACAGAAGTGATAAATGTGTGATGGGATGGAACTCAAGCAGGCCCTAAAGAAACAGGTAAATTACATGAAGAGGTGGACTCAAAGCTCACAGTCTCATTTCTGCTATACTGCTTTCCCCTATGAGATCCCTATGATCAGCTGTCAGAGAAGAGAAGACTAAATCCTGGTTTACCGATGGTTCTGAATTATACACAAGCACAACCTGAAAGCAGACAGCTGTAGCACTATAACCTTTTTCTTGGGCATCTCTAAAAGAAAGTGACTAAGGGAAATCCTTCCTTCAAACAGAACCTGGTTGATCACTTTGCTTTGTAGAAAAATGGCCATATGTGATTATATATAGGCTGTAACCAATAGTTTAGCAGATGGTCAGGAACTTGGAAGGCACATAATTGGAAAATTTGTGACAAGAAAATTTAGGGAAGAAGTATATAGATAGACATTTCAGAATTGGTAAGAAACATTAAGATATTTGTGTACCTGAACCAACTCCAAAACCAAAAGAAAGACAGCAAACAAAGAGGAACAACAACAACTCTCTAAGAACCTTATGATAGGGATCAACTCTCACATTTCAATAATTAGCCTGAATGTGAGTGGACTAAATGCATCACTGAAAAGACATAGAATGGCAAAATGGATAAAATATCACCAGGCAACAATATATTGCCTTCAAGAGACCCATCTCAATAGAAAGGACACACACAGACTCAAAGTAAGAGGATGGAAAAAAATTTTCAGGCGAATGGAACACAAAAGAAAGGAGGAGTCACAATCCTAATTTCAGACAAAATACCATTTAAGCTATCAAAAATTTAAAAAAATACAGAAGGTCATTACATAATGATATTAGTTTCACTACATCAACAAGAAATATCTATCCTAAACATATATGCACCCAACATAGGAGCACCAACTTTCATAAAGCAGCTTATAGGAAAACTCAAAAAAGATATTGACTCTAACACTATCATAGCTGGGGACTTTAATAGCTCACTCACAACCCTAGACAGATCATCAGGACAAAAAATCAGCAATGAGCCGGGCTCGGTGGCTCAACCTGTAATCCCGTGCCTTTGGGAGGCTGAGGTGAGTGGATTGCCTGAGGCCGTGGGTTTGAGATCCCCCTGGGGAGGCGAGACCTCATCTCTACAATAAATCAAAAAAATTAGCTGGACGTGGTAGCGTGTGCCTGTAGTACCAGCTACTTGGAAGGCTGAGGAGGAAGGATCACCAGAGCCCAGCAGGTCGAGGCTTCAGTGGCTGGGAGCAGCCACTGCACTCCAGTCTGGGCAACAGTGAGACTCTAACTCAAAAAAAAAAAAAAAAAATCAGCAATGAGATCCGGAACCTCAAAATGACTCTTGACCAGATGGACTTAATTGATACCTCAGAACACTCCACCCAACGACCACAGAATATACATTCTACTCATCACCGCATGGAACGTACTCTAAGATCAACCACATCCTTGGCCATAAATCAAGCATAAACAAATTTCAAAAGATCGAAATTTTGCCATGCACCTTCTCGGACCACAGTGGAATAAAAATAAATATCAACACCAACAAAGTTCCCCCCAAACCGCCAAAGACATGGACACTAAATAGCATGATGCTAAACAACTCCTGGGTCAATGATGAAATCAAAACAGAGATTAAAAGATACCTGGAAACAAATGAAAATGAAGAAACATCTTACCAAAATATAAAGAACACTATGAAAACTGTAGTAAGAGGGGAATTCATATCTCTACAAACGCACATGAAGAAAATGGAAGGATCACAAATTATCAGCCTAACAAGTCACCTTAGGAAGCTGGAGAGGCAAGACCACAAAAACCCTAACTTCAGCAGAAGGATATAGATCACCAAAATAAAAGCCCAAATCCAGGACATAGAAGACAAAAAGATAATACAAAAAAATCAGTGAAACAAAAAGCTGGTTCTTTGAAAGGATAAATAAGATCAGTGGTCCCCTAGCTAGACTGACCAAGAAAAAAAGAAAAAAATCCAAATAAATACAATCAGAAACACAAAAGATGAAGTCACATCTGAGCCTGAAGAAATACAAAAGATCATTAGAGACTACTATGTACACTTGCATGGAAACAAACTTGAAAACCTTAAGGAAATGGAAGACTTTCTGACATCACACAACCAGCCTAGGTTGAAGCAAGAAGAAATTGAGACCCTAAATAGACCAATAACAATCAAGGAAATTGACTATGTAATAAGAAAACTACCTACAAAAAAAAGCCCTGGACCAGATGGCTTTCCAGCAGAATTCTGTAAGACATTTTAGGAGGAGCTGATACCAACCCTACTGAAAGTATTCCAGACAGTTGGGAAAGAGGGAACCCTCCCCAAATCATTTTACAAAGCTAACATCACATTGATACCCAAGCCAGAAAAAGACCCAACAAAGAAAGAGAACTACAGACCAATATCTTTGATGAACATAGATGCCAAAATTCTCAACAAGATCCTAGGAAACCGGATTCAACAACACATCTCAAAAATCATCCATCATGACCAAGTAGGCTTCATCCCTGGGACCCACCTGGGACCCAAGACTGGCCCAGCATTCGCAAGGCAATAAATGTAATTAAATACATCAGCAGACGTCAGAACAAAAAACACATGATTATATCATTAGATGCAGAAAAAGCTTTTGATAAAATCCAGCACCCCTTCTTGATAAAAACCCTCGAACTTCTAGGCATATGGGGAGCATACCTCAAAATAGTAAAAGCCATCTATGAGAAACCCACAGCCAGCATACTCCTAAACGGACAAGAATTGGAACCATTTCCCCTGAAAACTGGAACAAGACAAGGATGCCCACTCTCTCCAGTCTGGGCGACAGAGTGAGACTCCAACTCAAAAAAAAAACAAACCAAAAAACCATGAGGTATCACATTACCAGACTTCAAACTTTACTATAAAGCTACAATAATCAAAACAGCTTGGTATTGGTACAGGAACAGGCATATAGACCAATGGAATAGAATTGAGATTCCAGAAGCAAAACCTCTATTTCTCAACCAACTCATCTTCAACAGTGTTTCCACCATCTACCACTGGGGAGAGGAGAACCTATTCAGTAAATGGTGCTGGGAAAACTGGCTGACCACATGCAGAAGATTCAAACAAGATTCCTATCTATCCCCATACACAAAAATTAACTCTAAATGGATCAGAGACCTAAATGTAAAACCTCAAACCATAAGAACCTTAGAAAATGCAGGACACACCCTTATGGAAATTGGAACTGGCATCCAATTCCTGCATAAAACCCGAAACACACGGGCAGTAAGAGATAAGATAGACAAGTGAGACCTCATTAAACTGACAAGCTTCTGCAAAGCCAAAGAAACCATCAAGAGAGCAGGGAGACAGTCCACAGATTGGGAAGAATATTTGCCAACTCCATGTCTGACAAAGGCCTAACATCTTGGATCCACAAGGAATTCAAATGTGCTGAAAAGAAAAAAACAAACAACCTCATTACAAAGTGGGCAAAAGATATGAACAGATACTTCTCTAAAGAAGACATATGAGTGGCCAACAGACACATGAAGAAATATTCAGCCTCACTAATCATCAAGGAGATGCAAATTAAAACTACACTGAGATACTACCTAACTCCAGTCAGAATGGCCATTATCAATAACTCAAAAAATAGCAGATGCTGGAGAGGATGTGGTAAAAAGAGAACACTTCTACACTGTTAGTGGGAGTGTAAACTAGTACAACCTCTGTGGAAAGCAATGTGGCGATTCCTAAAAGCTCTAAATATTGACCTCCTTTATGACCCCACAATCCAAGACACTACTTTCATCACCTAGTGAGCTCACGAACAAATTGGCCACGGTGGCAGAGATGGAGATTTTGCTTGGGCTCAACAATATAGACTTCCACTCACCAAAGACAACCTGGATATGGCCACCATTGAGTGCCTAATCTGCCAGCAGCAGAGACCAACAATGAACCCCCAATATGGCACCATTCTTTAAAGTGATCAACCAGGTGCCTGGCAGCAGGTTGATTACATTAGACTACTTCCTTCATAGAAGGGGAATGTTTTATTCTTACTAGAATAGACATTTATTCTGAATATGTCTTTTTCCTCCCTGCAAAAACTACCATCTATGGACTTATAGAATGCCTTATCCAACATCATGGTATTCTACACAGCATTGCTTTTGAACAAGAAACTCACTTAATAGCCAAATATGTATGATGGACCTATATGGATGGGATTCACTGGTCTTATTACGATTATTTTTTACCATCCTGAAGTAGAAGACTTGAGAGTGGTGAAATAGCCTTTTGAAGATTCCATTACATTTCCAGTTATGTGGCAATAGTTTGCAGGGCTAGGGCAGGTTTTCTGAAAGTTTTTATATTCTCTGACTCTTTTTCTCCAATAGCCAGTATTCATGTGTCCAGAAATTAAGGATGGAATTGGGAATGGAACAATTCACTATCAGCTCTATGACCTATTTGCAAAATTTTTGCTTTTTGTTCTTGTGAACTTAAGTTCTACTGGGCTAGAGGTCTTAGTTCCAAAGGGAGAAATGCTTCCACCAAAAGACACAACAATGATTCCATTGAACTGGAAGTTAAGACTGCTGTTTGGACATTTCTTACTTCTTATGTCTTTGAATCAAAAGGAAAAGAAAGAAGTTACCAAGCTGGCTTATGTGATTGATTCTGATAGCCAAGGAAAATCGGACTACTATTTCACAATGAAGAAAAGGAAGAATATGTCTGAAGTACAGGAGACCCTCAGCACATATCTTAGTATCACAATGCCCTGTAATTAAAGTCAGTGGAAAACTACAACTCAATCCTGGCAGTACAACTAGTGGCTCAAACCCTTCAAGAACAAAGATTTGGGGTACTTCACCAGGTAAAAACGATTACCAGCCGAGGAGCTTGCTGAAGGCAATGAGAATACACAATGATAAGTATAAGAAGGTAGTTATAAGTACTAGCTATGACCACCTGTCCAGTCATAAAATTAAAACTGTAATTGTCATGAGTATTTCTTTTGTATTTTGTTATGAATATGTTTGTGAATATGTTTATCTTTGTTTACTTCCTTCCTTTTCTTATTATATAACATGAGATATTTGGATCTATATAGGAGTATTTAACTATTGTTAATTTTGCATCATAGTATCTAAGTTATGGGATACTAAAGAGAAGCACACAGGACTTTGACTCCTCTTCTGTTGAAAGGGTTTCATGTGTTTCTGATTATCTGCAGTATAACTTTATCATATTAGGTATAATTATGACCTTACTATCATCTTCATTTGGAGATTAAATATGGCTTAAGGAGATGCCTATGGGTGTCAAGTTGACAAAGAATGGATTTATGATGGTTAATTTCATGTGTCATTTTTAGTGGGCAATAAGGTAACCAGATATTTGTTCAAACACACTTCTGGATGTGTCTATGAGGCTGTATCTAGATGAGATTAACATTTGATTCAGTAGATTGAGTAAAACAGATTGCCCACCATAGCATGAGTGGGCCTCATCCAATCTGTTCAAGGACTGAATAGAATAAAAGAAAAAAATTATTTCCTTCTGCTTGACTATCTTCAAATTGGGATATTAGGCTTCTTCTGTCTTCAGACTTGGACTGAAACTTATTCCATCAGCTCTTTCTAACTGCAGAGGCTGGACTTCTCAGCTTTTAAAATTATGGGGCTAATACCTTATAGTGAATGCATTTGTGTATGAATATATATATGCACACACACACACACATTCATACACATATGTATTTACATGTGTGTGTGAATATATACATATATATATATATATATATATGTCTCCTATTAGTCCTGTTTTTGTGGAGAACGTAGGCTAATACTGGTATGACAATACAGGAGAGAATGACAATCTAAAAAAACTTTAAGGGTGATTTCAAAAAAGGTCAGATAAATTGTTAATAAACGAATAACTTCTTAAACATTTTGTTCATCCTTATATAATTATTCTATACTCAAATACTAATCATTTAAAAAAGTGATTAATGGTATATTATGTATATATTTTCTCAGTATCTTAAATAAATATGTTGATAAATTTATATGGTCTAATTGCTTTATAGCATTTTTATGTGAAGTAGTTTATCATGTTAACATTACATAAAATAAAGTTGAGTTTTTAAGTATCTGACAAAAGGTTTTGTATTCGACCTTAATTTCTTCTTTTTTAAAATATACCTGACATGTTCTAGAATAGAATGGATTAAACTACTTCCAATTTGTCTCTGTGAATTTTATCCTCATTTAAAGATCCTGAATGTCTCCCCCAGAGTTCTACTTTAATTCAGCACCTACAAAGTAATTTTTTAACCTGTTTCTCCCACTCTGTAGTTCTGGTTAATGAAATTACAGTTAGATTAATAGAACAATATAGATAGTACTTCAGCACACTATAATATATGTCAGAATTTAGTTGATGGCAAAAATTATGCATAAGCGGGCTCGGTGGCTCAGCCTGTAATCCCGCGCCTTTGGGAGGCTGAGGTGAGTGGATTGCCTGAGCCCGCGGGTTCGAGACCCGCCTGGGCAGCGAGACCTCATCTCTACAATAAATTTAAAAAAAAAATCAGCGGGCGTGGTAGCGCACACCTGTAATTCTGGCTACTTGGAAGGCTGAGGCGGAAGGATCGCCGGAGCCCAGCAGGTCGAGGCTGCGGTGGCTGGGAGCAGCCACTGCACTCCAGACTGAACGACAGAGTGAGACTCCAACTCAAAAAAAAAAAAAAAAAAAATTATGCATAATAAAAGGATTTAAAGTTTTTAAACAAATGGTATGATAGAATTGATTATTGGGTAAAATAAAAAGAAGTGAACTCATAGAAACATAAAATGAAGACTGGCAGGGACTGTGATGTTGATTAGGGAGTGGTTGGAAGAATGATTTCCACTGAATAGCAAAGTAATAGAAGATTATACGAAGAATGAATGGCCTCCTCCAACTTCTACAAAAGAAGAAAGCAATAGACAGATACAACATTTCTTCTTCACAGTATGCACACAGTTAGAGACCCCAAGTCAATGCTTCACAGAACCCTAGGAAGTCATCCTTACGTAAAAAGTGCTGCTTCTTGCCAAGGCATATTCATTCCTCTACCTTCTCCTCATACTTCTTCGAGCTCCACCCCGTGTCTTTGTACATTACAAGGGAGAACATAATTCTAATAAGTCAACTGTGCAGATGGCGCAGGGTTCAACATGAGAAGTTACATCTTGGAAAACATCAGCCTACAAGTGTAGAATCATAAGTGAACTGTAGGCAGAAGTATCTAAAATAATACAACATAGCATTTCCCTTGTATTTTGTCTGCGGGGTGTTAAAGTTCCAAACAAGGAAGTTGGAAAGTGGTTCTATTTCAGTTCAGAAGACCTGAACCAGGTAAACTTTTGTTAGACATTGATGTATGGCTAAGGCTCATAGATATTAGGCACCCTTTCATTTATACAGATATAAAACAGATGATTCGGTTAGCAGCTCGTAGACAATGAGCAGCAACAAATGAAATTGATATGTTGTAATGGTACAGGCCGAGTCTGGATTCTTCTGATTTAAGAATATGAGTAGCAAGGAGAAAATAACAAAAATAATAGCACATGGTCCAATACAAAAAATGGGCTACCATATTGAAGCCCAAGAAAAATTTGAAAATGATTTTTTACAAAAATCTGAGATAATATAAAACTATTCGAAAATCTCAGTTTTAAGCACAAAAAACCATGTGAAAGACTCAGTTTTAAGCACAAAAATATGGTCTTTAAAAAACCTGCTTTATTTTATTACCAAAGAGAATAGCCAAGAAAAGCCAGGAATTTTAGTAACATTAGACAGAGAGGGGTGTGTGTGTGTGTGTGTGTGTGTGTGTGTGTGTGTGTGTGTGTTTGTGTGTGTGTGTAGTTTTATATGTCAATCTTATATGTAATATAAACATCTAAATTGTAATGTGATATTTACATATTTGGATAGATAGGTAGATAAATGAATGGATAGGTGGTAGATATAAACAGATTATACAAGAAGAAATCCCATACAATTTATTTTGCTCTCATTTGTTGGTAAAAAATGCCTTCAATAATATTCAACACTCATTCCTATGTTTTAAAGATTAATTTCTACCAAATAAATATGTATAATATATCTTAAAATTATTTTAAAATTTATCCAGTATTATAATAAATAAAAACCAAGAATATTTGCTAATACTCTTACTAATTAACACAGACATTGATGTTGTCACCAACACAATAAAATATAATACTGAAATAAGGGAAGGCAAATTTTTGTTATTATTTGCAGACAATATGACTATTTAAATAGAGAACACAAGGGAATAATCTGCAAAACTCTGAGAATTAATATTAAAGTTCATTACAGTGATTGGATACAAATTAAATGGCAAAAAAGTTGATAGTTTCTCTGTATAGCAGTCATAACCAATTAGAGTACATAATGAGAAAAGGTACTATTCACAAAGTGGTAATATCTTATTAAGAAATACACATAATCTATATGAGGAGTATTGAAATACTTTACTAAGCAATATAACTAAAAACTTTAATACAGTAGAAACACAGAAACTGCATTTTCATAATGGAACACTGGATTTCATAAAATATGCAAAAACTTTCAAATTAATGGTAGATTTAATAAATTGTTATTCAAGATGATAAAATAATTCAAAAGTTCATTTTAAAGAATAACTAGGTAAAGATATCTACAAATATTATGGGGAAAGAAAAATAAATCAAATCTTCTAATATACTAAAACAGATGTTATATTATTATGCTCAAACACTCTGTAGTTCTGGTTAATGAAATTACAGTTGGATTAATAGAACAAAATAGATAGTACTTCTACACACTACAATATATGTCAGAATTTTGCTCACAGCAAAAAATAATGCATCATGATAAAAGGATCAAAAGTTTTTAAACAAGTGGTATGGTAAAATTGATTATTGGGTAAAATAGAAAAGGTAGAGCCCACTCTACAACATACATTAAACACATGCCTTATAAAATATTTAAATACACTAAACAAACATTCTTGAAAATTTTTTAAAGAAATGTGTGATTCCACTTTCTTATTTGATCTTGGGACAGGCAAAACTACCTTAAAATATATTCAGACACACAGTAGCCCTATAGAATGCTTTATGAATGAAAGGTTCCATGGTCAAATATGTTCTGTAAATGCTGTACACTATATATCCCTTTGGAAGTTTAATGCACATTAGCTTTCTAAAAGCATTAAAAACATGAAAGAAAATCACTTAAATTTATAAATCTTCATTTTCTCCAAATTTATTAGATCATATAATTTTATTTCTTTAACAAAACTTTTATAAGTCTTGTTTTTCCGAGATTACACTTTGGGAAAAGATATTCTAAGTATGAAAATAATGGTAGACATAATAGTTTTCTAAATTATCAGTGTATTTTATTAATGATATTAGGCTATTTTTGTCAAAAAAAATCCTAAGAAATGAAAAGGCAATTAATAAATTGTTGAAAGTATTTAAAACAAAAGAATATTTTATGACACCTTTTAGTGTTTTAGCACTTAAAATCCAGATAAAGAGATAAATACTGCAGCATTGTTTACAATAGCAAAAATACAGCACCAACTGTGCTGCCCATTGAAAGAGGACTGGATAAAAAAAAAAAAATGTGGTACATATACACGATCGAATATTATGCAGCCATGAAGGACAAAATTATGAACTTCACAGCAACTTGGATGAACTTAGATCCTATAATACTGAGTGATCTATCACAGTAACAAAGAACTGAGTATCACATATTCTCACTCATAAGCAGACCATAAACAATTATCATAATTACTATAGGAAAAGGATTGGCAGTAGTGGGACTCTGCCAGGGGAGGGGGAACACACTTCATCAACAAGTGTGCATAATGAGCATTTATATACCTAACCCTGAATTGTACCCCACATCTTTAAAATAAAAAAAGGTCCATTGCCAGACCATCACCACCATTGCCTTACTAGACTTTGGTGTGGCCATGTGCTCTTTGAGCTGTGGCTTTTGCCATGTTTCCTGGCTTTGAACACTTCCCCTACCTTGGGGAGGTGAATCTCCTCTTTCTCTCTCTCTAATTTGCTTTCTCTCTTTTTTTTTTTTTTTTTTTTTGAGTTGGAGTCTCACTCTGTCGCCCAAACTGGAGTGCAGTGGCCTCTGCCGGCCACCGCAGCCTCGACCTGCTGGGCTCGGTCAATCCTTCCGCCTCAGCCTTCCATTATTTTCTTTTTCTTTCTTTCTTTTTTTTTTTTTTTTTTTGTGTTGGTGTCTCACTCTGTTGCCCAGACTGGAGTGCAGTGGCCGCTCCGGCCACCGCAGCCTCGACCTGCTGGGCTCCGGTGATCCTTCCGCCTCAGCCTTCCAAGTAGCCGGAATTACAAGCATGTGCTACCACGCCCGGCTGATTTTTTGATTTATTGTAGAGATGAGGTCTCGCTGCCCAGGCGGGTCTTGACCCCGCGGGCTCAGGCAATCCACTCACCTCAGCCTCCCAAAGCGCGGGATTACAGGCTGAGCCACCGAGCCCAGCTTTATTTTTCAAAAAATATGAGATGGTTTCTCTCTTAATGGACCTGGGAACCACGTCAGTTAATGAAACATTTGCAGTAATGTTTTTCTCAACAGTGTTTCACTGGGGGATGAGTACAGAGAATGGAGCCAGGTGGCTCCTGCAGAGTCAACAGAAACAAAGCAAGAAGAGAAAAACTAATCCCCTTCAAATACTCTGATGAATATATTCTAAACTGATCGAGCACAGTTCCTGGAAACTAAAACAGATCAGCATTGGGGGAGAGGTGACTTGGCATTTTCTGAACTTTCTTTTTTTATATTAAAGATGTTAGGGTTAGGGACATACATGGTCATCATACAGGTAAAATTTGGGCCTCCCTTCAGTCTCCACTTCAGTCGGCTTGAGATCAGGTACCCTTATTGATGTTGTGTGCCATCCTCTCCCTCCTCTGGCAGTTTCCCACCAAGCAATTTCAAAACACAAGTCTATGTGCATAATTTTTAGAATCAAATTCTTCAAGTACTAATCACATGTATAAATAAAAAGCAGTATGGTAAGCACTGTTTTAAGTACATTAACAGACAAAACCAATCTCTGCTCCTTTTCATATTTCTTTAACATACTTATTTAGCAGAGCATGCTATAATTACATATTTATTATGCAGTAGTGTTAGTGAATTTCTTGTTCTTGTTTCAAATCTTATCCCCTCATTTGGTATGAAAGATCCCAGTGGTTGAAAATTTACGAAATTATATATATATATATTAAAAACAAGATCTTGACTTTTTGGTCTTTCAAAGAGAAAAAATAGTTGTCCTAAAATTTCTACTCTTTTTCACATTGTGCTTCCAAGTCTGCAGAATACTCATTAAAAACTGAATGACTTCTAAAAGTAAAGTAAACAGCAAGGCCTCCAAAAATACAGTCTACTAAGTCATTGCGTTAAGGGTCAGAATCGTTTCTTTGACAACAGTCTACATCCTGAACAATCATTTTGGGATTTCTGAAAATTACGGAAAGAGTTAACTAGTACGAAGAAATAAGATTTACCTATGTTACCCTTCACATAGTGTAGGATTTGGGATTTGCCAACAATTATTTCCCATGAGAAATGAGAAGCCTTGTCATAATTTTGAAACGAAAGCCACTGATAATGATCTGCAACTTTAATATAAAGCAAAACCAGTCTTAATGCTTTCAGGTGACACTGACTGTAAAGCCCCTTATCATTTAGCCATTCAGTAAAGGCCTTCTTTGGGGATAATTGTGGAGAAAATGAGAAGAGTAAATACGGCAAACTAAAAAACTGGGAATAGGTTATTGTTGTTTTCTGAAGGCAGGTATAATTTTATTTGATAAGAAAATCATTGCCAACTGAATGTTAAGTTAATCTTCTTTTCAAAACAGAAAATAGCATTAAACCTTCGTTGTTTTAGTTTTAGAATACCGGTCTCCTGATCATTTATTCAGAAAAAATGGGGTCCCTAAACTTTAAGGTATTGCTATTTTTTCCCAATAGCCGTAGGCAAAGATACTCAACCTTCATGCCTTATTTTCTCCATCTGTAGAATGGCAGTAATGATACTTACCTGCCTTTCAGGAGTGTTATGAAGCTTAATTAGTTGTTTGTAAGACACTTTGCAGTTGAAGAACTCAGAGTAAATGCTAAGTACCATTATTATTATAGCAATCTTATGTTCTGTGCATCATTGCATTTTTTTCTTTTCAAAATATTGTAATTTTCCATCTGTCATTTGTAATTCATCAAACAAAAGCTAAATTTTTTAAATGTTCTCACCCTGCTGAGAAATGTATCTAAGTAAAAGTCTCAAGGCAATATGCAGAGTACCCAAGTGCTTTGAGGCAGTCTCTCAAAACTCACTGTCACCAAGCAACAATGTGACACAGCCCATGTATAACTATTTTCAGAAATGCTCATGGTCCTGCAAATATTCTAATACTGAAAATGAATGAAAACCAGTGAGGACTTAGTCTTTGAGTATTGCCAGAGCTATATTTTGATTTCTATAATAGTGAAAAGTTATTTGAAGTGATGTTGGATTCTGCCCTTTTTGTCCTCACCTCTTCTCTCTTTCTTGCTTTCTACTTTCCTTGTCCTATCTCCATTCTTTTAAAAATATAGTCAAACAAAGAAATTTTATATGAACTGGATCCGAATTCATAAATATTTTTTTTCCTGTTATGTGCCAGTGAAGCTCACTGTGTCTACTTGTATATATTTTTAACATTATTTTTCCAATCCCGTTTCCCTTCTGTTTAGGCCTCCTTCACTACAGCCAACATTAAATGGCGAGCAACAAATAAAGATACATTACAGCAAGTCTAAGCACGATTGTCTCCCCAATACATGCTCTTGATAAATGCCCTGTTTCAGCTAAAAAAGATGTATAACGTTTCCCATATACTAAATTTAGTGGTGAAAATCTTTAATAACTAAAACTGACTATAATTTCCTTCTTTAGACTGTTCTATTTCAAGGTCTCATAAATCCTTTTTATTGATTAGTTTAACACAGAATGCTGTAGAGCTCTAAACACAAGAAATTAAACTGAATGGCAGGTGGATTTTTTTCATGGTCTTTCAGCTAACCCAGCAAAAAAGAATTTTAATGTAATGGTTGACTTTGTGAACACTTACTCTTTGTTTATTATTTTTAAAAATTCTGCTATTTGTGTAATTTTGTGTTTCTTACTTTTATTCAAATCTAGTGCAGAAAATAACTTAAAATACTGACTTGACTTTTTTGCCTATTTTAAGTATGTCATCTGAATTCACATATTGATATACATTATCTCATAAGAAGAAATAATAAAATTTATCCTCAAAATGAATGGCAGATAATTATGAGACTGGCTTCTGAATGGAATGTCAAAAAAATCTCCTGTATGGAGTTGGAGATAGATTTCAGATATGCCTTCAATTTAGCTAATTAATACATACTTCCAATGATATGTTTGAATGGGAATACATATCCTTCTAAAAGTATACTCATATAATAAGGCACAAATAGTTGAAAGATTTTAATGCATAAAAGGGAATGAGGTACTTTTCAGCCCCTGCAAAGGCGTTTTGAGGTACTTTTCAGCCCCTGCATATTATTCTTACAAATTCTGTTTTCTCTGAAAATGAGATGTTTTCTTTTCTAAAAATTTAATTTGGGGCAACCCCTTCCGGTCCCCTCCACTGTGAAAGTTTGTCCGTCCTCTCAATAAATCTTGTTTTCTCAAAAAAAAAAAAAGAAATTTTATTTTATTTTAAAGTTGTGAGATACAAGTCAGGATTTCACAAATAAGTGGTTTTGTACAGGTGAAGGTTTGGGCCTCCCATTAGACCTCACTTCACCTAGATTAGGGTTCAGGCACCTTATCAATGTTATGTGCCCCTCTCCCCTGGCAGTCTCCTGCTACTGCTATGATGGGTGTTCAGGGTCCACTTATGAGTGAGAACATGAGTACTCAGTTCTTTGTTGCTGTGATAGATTGTGGAGTACGATAGAATCCAAATCCATCCAAGTTGCTGCAAAGTCCTTAATTTTGTCCTTATTGATGGCTGTGTAATATTCCATCATGTATATGTACCACATCTTTTTTTTATCCAGTCCAGTTTTGATGGAAAACACGATTGATTTCATGCTTTTGCTATTGTGAATAGTACTGCAATAAACATGTGTGCACAGGTATCTTTTTTGTAGAATGATTTGAGTTCCTCTGGGTGTATTCCCAGAAGGAGGACTGCTGGGTCATATAGAAGGTCAGTTTCTAGTTCTTTCAGGAATCGCCACATTGTTTGTCACAGAGGTTGAATTAGTTTTCACTCCCACCAATAGTGCAGAAGCGTTTCCTTTTCTCTGCATCCTCACCAGCATCTGTTGTTTTTTGTTTTATTTTTATTTATTTATTTATTTATTTATTTATTTATTTATTTATTTATTGAGTTGGAGTCTCACTCTGTCATCCAGTCGCTCCCGGCCACTGCGGCCTCGACCTGCTGGGCTCCGGTGATCCTTCTGCCTCAGCCTTCCAAGTAGCTGGAACTACAGGTGTGCGCTATCATGCCTGGCTAATTTTTTTGATTTTATTGTAGAGATGAGGTCTCGCCAAGTTGGCCAGGCGGGTCTCGAACCTTCAGACTCAGGCAATTCACTCACCTCAGTCTCCCAAAGTGCTGGGATTACCAGCTGAGTCACCGAGCCCGGCTGTTTTTTGTTTTATTAATGATGGCTATTCTTACTGGATTTAGGTGGTATCTCAGTGTGAATTTGAATTGCATTTCTCTGATGATTAGTGAGACTGAGCATTTTTTCATGTGTCTGTGGGCTGCTCATATATCTTATTTTGAGAAGTGTCTATTTATGTCTTTTACCCACTTTTTAATGGGGCTATTTGTTTTTGTTTCTTTTTTTCTTTCAGCACGTTTGAATTCCTTGTAGATCCTGGAAACCTCTTTGCACTGATAAAGGATTTTGGCAAAGTTTCAGGGTATAAAATAAATGCGCAAAAGATAGTCATATTTTTATACACCAACAACAAACAGGCAGAGAAACAAATTAAAAAGTACAATCTCATTTACAATAGCCACAAAAAAATGGAAATACCTTGATGTCTTCCTAACCGGAGAAGTGAAAAACCTTTACAATGAAAACTACAAAACAATGATCAAAGAAAAGAAAACACAAACAAATGGGACAAAACACCATGCTCATGGATTAGAAGAATCAACATTGTTAAAATGTCCACCCTGTAGAAGGCATTCTACAGATTCAATGTAATACCCATTAAATTACCATCATCATTCTTCTCAGACCTGGAAATGACAGCACAGGATTTCATATGGGAACAAAAATGATCACAGATAGCCAAAACAATTCTCAGCAAAAGGAACAAAGCAGGAGGTATCACAATATTTTAAGTCTACAATAATCAAAAGAGTCTGTTATTGGTACAAGAACAGGCATACAGACCAATGGAACAGAATAGGGAGATTCTAGAAGCAAAACTTCAATTTCTCAACCAACTCATCTTCAACAAAGCCTCTACCAACAACACTGGGAAGAGGAAAACCTATTCAGCAAATGGTGCTGGGAAAACTGGCTGACCACATGCAGAAGAATGAAACAGGACCCCTACCTATCATCATACACAAAAATCAACTCCAAAGGAATCAAAGACTTAAACATAAAACTTCAAACTATAAGAATCTTAAAATCTTACAGAAATTGGGATAGGCAACCAATTCTTGATCAAAACCCCAAATGTCCGTGCCATAAAAGATAAAATAGACAAGTGGAACCTCATCAAACTGAAAAGCTGCTAAGCAAAAGAAACCATTAAGACAGTGGGGAGACAGCCTACAGAAAAAGTATTTGCCAACTATAAATCTAACAAAGAATATACGTTTCAAATGAGGAAAAAGAATAGGAGCACATCTGTGAAGACTTTGATTTCCTTTACTCTTGGGGTGTTGACATTTCTGAAGTCACTCTATTTAGAAGCTTCTATCTCCCAATTAAAATAGTTGGATACAGAGCATGAAGAGATCTTAGAAGTCTCATGTCTCATAGCCAAGTAGATACCTCATGTAGAAGAACTATTTATGTCACAAAGAGTGACTCAGCATGTCATGGACAATACTGTCTTGTTTGTTTAGAAATATCAGAGTGAAAAATGACTGTGAGTTGCCTGAAATTCACTTATTTTGGGGTCATGTGACTCAAACTCTTAAGGGATAAGGAACTTATTTTAGGGAGAGAAACAAAGGGGAGTCAAATCTTAAGAAGCAGGTAGAGAAGAAGAAGAAGTAGCTACTGGTGATTCTGGCTCAGTGATTAAAAAGCATCGAAACATTCAACCTAGGACAGGAACACACAACACATAATGAGAAAAGGAATTTTTAAAAATAAATATTTTATTTTAAAGATGTGGGGTACAATTCAGGATTAGGTATACACGTGGACATCGTACTGGTAAAGTTTGGACTTCCCTTTGGTCCCCACTTTGCCAGGTTTGAGATCAGGTTCTTTTATTGATGTTATGTGTCCCCCCCACCCCAGCAGTATACCGCTACTGCCGATTCCTTTCTTACAGTATTATGATGAATTTTCAGGGTCTGCTTATGAGTGAGAACATGTGGTACTCAGTTCTTTGTTTCTGTGATAGATCACTGAATATGATAGGCTCTAAATCTATCCAAGTTGCTGCGAAGTCCGTATGTTTGTCCTTGTTTATGGCTGCATAATAATCCATCATGTACATATACCACATTTTTTTTTTATCCAATCCAGTTTCTATGAGTAGCATGACTGGTTCCATGTTTTTGCTTTTGTGAATAGTGCTGCAATAAATGTGCATGTGAGGTATATTTTTTTTATAGAAAAATTTGAGTTCCTCTGGGTATATTCCCAATGGTGGATTGCTGGGTTATATGGAAGGTCAGTTTCTAGTTCTTTCAAAAATCACCACGCTGTTTTCCATAGAGGTTGAACAAGTTTGCACTCCCACTAGCAGTACAGAAGTATTCCCATTTCTCAGCATCCTTGCCAATATCTGTTGTCATTTTTTATTAGTGATGGCCATTCTTACTGGGGTTAGGTGTTATCTTAATGTGGTTTTGAATGCATTTCTCTAGTGATTAGTGAGGCTGAGCATTTTTTCATGTGTCTGTTGGCTGCCTGTGTATCTTCATTTGAGAAGTGTCTATTCATGTCTTTCGCCTACTTTCAATGGAGTTGTTTGTTTTTTCCTTTCGGTACATTTAGTTTCCTTGTAGCTCCTAGATGTTAGGCCTTTGTCAGATATATAGTTGGCAAATGTGTTTTCCTATTCAGTGGGATGTCTCCCCACTCTCTTGATGGTTTATTTTGCTCTGTAGAAGTTTTTCAGTTTAATGAGGTTCCACTTGTCTATCTCATATCTTATGGCAAGGACATCTGGGATTTTGATCAGGAATTGGCTACCTACTGCAGTCTCTGTAGGTGTGTCTCCTGCATTGCCTAAGATTCTTATAGCTTGAAGTTTTAAGGTTTTTAATCCATTTGGAGTTGATTATTGTGTATGGTGATAGGTAGGGGTTCTGTTTCAATCTTCTGCTTGTGGTCAGTCAGTTTTCCCAGCACTATTTACTGAATAGAACTTCCTCTCCCCAGTGGTGGTCAAAGATGAGTTGGCTGAGAAATCAAGGTTTTACTTTCAGAATCTCTATCCTGTTCCATTGGTCCATGTACCTGAACCAATGCCTGGCTGTTTTGATTATTGTAGCCTTATAGTAAAGTTTAAAGTCTGAAAGTGTGATATCTACTGTTTTGTTTCTTTTCTTCTCTTTTTTTTTTTTTTTTTTGAGTTGGAGTCTCAATGTGTGGCCTAGGCTGGAGTGCAGTAGCACGTTCACGGTCACCTTAGCATCGACCTGCTGGGCGCTGGCGATCCTTCCACCTCAGCCTTCCAAGTAGCTGGAACTACAAGTGCACACTACCATACCAGCTAATTTTGAATTTGTTGTAGAAACGAGGTCTCACCAAGTTGCCCAGGCTGGTCTCAAACCCACGGGCTCAGGCAATCCACTCTACTCGCTGTGGCCTCCCAAAGTATTGGAATAACAGGTTGAGGCATCGAGCCTGGCTCTGCTTTGTTTCTTTTGGTAAGGATTGTTTTGGCTATTTGTGGTCATTTATATTTCCATATGAGTTTCTGTATTGTCATTTCCAGGTCTTAGAAGAAAGATGTTGGTAATTTAATGGGTATTGCATTGAAGAAGCCAAGGTCTTCCTTCTTTCCTTTCTTTCTTTGATATTTTGAATGGGATTGTGGTTTTTATTTGGTTCTCTGCTGGCTTGTTGTTGGTGTATAAGAATGCAACTATCTTTTGCATATTTATTTTTGCACCCTGAGACTTTGCCAAAGTCCTCTATCAGTGCAAGGAGATTTTTGATAGATTATCTTGGACTTTTGAGGTATAGGATCATATCGTCGGCAAAGAGGGATAACTTAATTTCTTCTTTTCCTATTTAGATACACCTGATATCCTTCTTTTGTCTAATTGCTCTAGCTAGGACTTCAAATCTATGCTGAATAGGAGGGTTGAGAGTGAACAGCATTGTCTTGTTCCGATTTTCAGGGAAAATGTTTCCAGTTTCTGTCCATTTAGCGATATGTTGGTTGTGGGTTTATTGTAAATGGTTCTTACTATTTGAGGTATGTTCTATCCATTTGAGAGTTTTTATAAAGAAGGAATGCTGGATTTTATTGAAATCTTTTTCTGTATCTAATAATATAATATAATCATGTGGTTCTTGTTTTTACATCTGTTGATGTATTTAATTATATTTATGGTCTTGCAGATGTTGAACCAGAATTGCATCTCAGGGGTGAAACCTACCTGGTCATGGTGGATGATTTTTGAGATGTATTGTTGGATCTGGTTTGCTAGAATCTTGTTGGGAATTTTTGTATCTATGTTCATTAGGGATATTGACTTGTAGCTCCCCCCGCTCCCTTTTTTTGTTGTTGTTGAGTCTTTACCCAGTTTGGGTATCAGTGTGATGTTGGCTTTGTAAAATGATTTGAGGAGAATTGTGTCTTTCATAATTGCCTGGAATACTTTCAGTAGGAATTGTATCAACTTCTTCTTGTATGTTTTATAGAATTCTGCTGGAAACCCTTCTGGTCCGGGGATTTTTTTTTTCTTTTCGTAGGTTGTTTATTTATGATAGACTCAATTTCCTGGGTTATTATTGGTCTATCCAGGGTTTCAGTGTCTTCTTGTTTCAACCTTGGGTGTTTGTGTGATGTCAAAAAGTCCTCCTCCTTTTCACTTAGGTTATCAAGTTTGTTTCCAAACAGGTGTATATAGTAATTTGGTAATCTTTTGTATTTCTTTGGGGTCAATTGTGATTTGATCTTTTGCATTTCTAATTGTGTTTATTTGAGCTTTTTCTCTCTTTTTCTAAGAAAAGTAATTTTAAGAATACTCAGCTAAATAAAAGAAATCCTAACAGTAAAAGAGGTTGAAGAAAATGTGCTTCTTTATAGAGCAGATTAAGTAAAATGGTGGAAGTTTAGAAGATCTATTTTCTTTCAGAATGATTAGCTCTGCAGACTACATAACTATGTATGTATGTATGCATGTATATGTGATTACACAGAGAAGGTACATAGGGAGGACACCACATGAGGCCAGCACTGTATATGCCTTGGATTCACTTCATTCATGGAACTATATGATCTAACATTGGTAAAGTAGAAATCATGTTTATCATGGTTTCCCCAAAATTAGTGATATACGTGTGTATACTCATGGCAAAATCACATATAGGAAGTTCTTATTTGTTTTTTAATAATGTTTTTTCTTTCAGAACTTTGAATTAAATAATTTCAAGTCAACTGACCTCTCAGGACTTGACTTTCTTCCTTTGTAATAGATTATAATTTTCATTCTATGTTATACAAGGAATCTAGATCAGTGGTTCTAAATTCTGGTTACACACCAGAATCATCTAGGAAGAGATTTTTAAAGATAGGATAGCCAGGACCCAGTCCAGAACAATTAAGTCAAAAGTTCTGGAGTGTGAATTCAAGGCATAGATTTTTTTTAAGTTCCCCCAGATGATTTTGATGTGCAGTCAGATTTAAAATCCAATGAACCTAATGCTTGTTATGAGCTCTTCTAAATTTAATATTCAAAATACCAGACACTTGATACAACAACATAGAGAATATATAAATACCCCATTGTTTGTATTGAATGGAGGGGGAGGTAAATGGAATGGGTGAATATGGTGTGTTATAAATAGAAGCTATGGCTATATTATAATTTGAGGAAACAATTTCAAAGACTGAGCCCGATGTGGTGAAAAGATGTATGAGTCTGGAAAAAGAAGACAGAATTGGTAATAAACTTGAAGATTACATAAAATGAAAATACTTAAGTCATTGTAGTCAATAAAACACCTGATGTTGATCCATAAACCCCGATACACAGACCTTGAAAGCTGGTGCAACCTATTTGTTGCACAACCCCTAGTCACCAAACTAGCACCAAAACGGGGAATTATTGGGTTATTATTGGTCTATCTATTGGGAACAACTTTGAATAAGCAAGGAAATGTGGGCTTGTTACTTCCAAGAAACTGTTCACAGTAAAATACCCTCAATGAGTAGATGATGTAAGCTTGCCTAGCACTGTGCTTGATGCTGCTGTTATTAACATTGTTGTTTTTATCATTACAATTATATTCCAGTAAATTTGCGAATTTTCTTTGTTAAATATCCAACTTCTTGTAATACTTCTTTTTTTTCCAACAAAAAACTTTAAAAGTCTTATGAATGATGATATTGGTTAACACCAGAAAACTAAGCTCAAAACAACACACTTCCCAATTTTCAAATTGCTGTACATGTAACTGGTTGTCTGTTTTTATAATTGTCCATTGCTGTATTACTGTAGACTATCTTTGCCTTAATAATGTCTAATTCACTGTAAATTAAGGCTAGAAAGCAATGGCTCTCAACCAGTGGCAATTTTGCCTCCCAAGTCACGCTTGGCAATATCTGTGACATTTTTAGTTGTCACATTGAGAATGGGGATGTGCACTACTGATATCTAGTGGGTAGGTCCAGAGATCCTGCTAAACATTTAACAGTGTGAACAAGCAGCCTCTTACAACAAAGAATGATCTAGATCCAAAGGTTAAAAAGAATGAAGTTGAGAACGCCTGCTCTAAAATAAGAGCACTTGCTTCGGTGCTATTTACAAAGTGAGTAAGAAAACATAGACTTTGACTTAATAATAAAAGTTACAATAATATTAAAATAGTTTAAATATTATTTTAAAAGTTTGATCTTGAAAATATACCTGTTAGTAAACAGTTATGACCAAGGTATTAAACAATTATTTTTATTGCTGAACTTAGGGAAGTGAAAAGGCAAACTAGAGACCTCAAAATTTCAGACTGTCAGGTGTGTGTGTGTGTGTGTGTGTGTGTGTGTGTGTGTGTGTGTGTGTATGTGTATATGTGCACGTGTGCATGCACATTCATGCATGTGTTTTATATCAAATGCATTTATTGAACATAGATGCTAAAATTCTCAACAAGATTCTAGTAAATTGGATCCAACAACACATCTCAAAAATCATCCACCATGACCAAATAGGCATCATCCCTGGGATACAGAGCTGGTTCAACATCTGCAAGACCATAAACATAATTAAATACATCAACAGATGTAAAGACAAACACCACATGGTTATATCATCAGACGCGGAAAAAGCTTTTGATAAACACCAGCACCCCTTCTTGGTAAAACCCTCAAACATCTAGGCATAGATAGAACATACCTCAAAATAGTAAGAGCCATCTATGAGAAACCCACAGCCAATATACTGCTAAACAGGCAGAAATTGGAACCATTTCCCCTTAAAACCAGAACAAGACAAGAATACCCACTCTCACTTCTCCAGTTCAACATAGTATTGGAAGTCCTAGCTAGTAATCAGACAAGAGAAGGAGATCAGCGGTATCCAAATAGGAAAAGAGGAAGTCACATTATCCCTCTTTACAGACAACATGATTCTATACCTCAAAGACCCAAGAGAATCTGTCAGAAATCACCTTGCACTGATTACTGACTTTGGCAAAGTCTCAGAGTATAAAATAAATGTGCAAAAGACAGTTGCATTTCTATAAATCAGCAACAAACAAACCCAAATAAAAGCACAATCCTATTCACAATAGCCACAAAAATATGAAAAATATTGGCGTCTTCCTAAACAGAGATGTGAAAGACCTTTACAATAAAAACTGAAAACTCTGTTCAAAGAAATCAAAGATGACACAAACAAATGGAAAGATATTCCATGCTCCTGGGATTGGGAGAATCAACATTGTTAAGATGTCCGTTTTATCCAAGTCAATCTAGAGATTTAATGCAATACCCATTAAATTACTAGCAGTATTCTTCTCAGACCTGGAAATGACAACACAAGAATTCATAAGGAGGCATAAACAGCCACAAATAACCAAAACAATCCTCAGCGAGAAAAACAAGGTGGGAGGTATCACACTCCCAGACTTTAAACTTTATTATAAAGCTACAATAAGCAAAATAGCCTAGTATTGGTATAAGAACAGGGATATAGACCAAAGGAAGAGGACAGAGATTCCAGAAGCAAAACCTAAATTTCACAACCAACTTATCATCGACAAAGCCTCCACCACCAACCACTGGGGAGAAGAGAACCTATTATGGTGCTGGGAAAACTGGCTAACCACATGCAGAAGATTAAAACAAGACCTCTACCTTTCACCATACACAAAAGCCGACTCTAAATGGACCAAAGACCTAAACATAAAACCTCAAACTATAAGAACCTTAGAAAACGTAGGAGACACCTTTATGGAAACTGGAACGGGCAACCATTTCCTGATCAAAACTCCAAGTGCCCATGCCATAAGAGATAAGACCTCATTCAACTGAAACCATCAAGAGAGCAGGGAGACAGCCCATGGACTGGGAAAAAATATTTGCCAATTGTATTTCTGACAAAGGCCTAACATCTAGGATCTACAAGGAACTCAAATATGCCGAAAAGAAAAAAACAAACAGCCCCATTACAAAGTGGGCAAAAGATATGAATAGGCACTACTCAAAAGAAAACATATGAGCTGCCAGCAGATACATGAAAAAATACTCAGCCTCACTAATCATCAAAGAAATGCAAATTAAAATCACACTGAGCTACCACCCAACTCCAGTCAGGATGGCCATCATCAGTAACCAAAAAAAAAAAAAAAAAAAAAAACAGATACTGGAGAGGATGTGGCAAAAAGAGAACACTTCTACACTATTGATGAAAGTATAAACTGGTTCAACCTCTGTGGAAAACCAATTGGCATTTCCTAAAAGGTCTAAAAATTGATCTTCCAAATGACCCCACAATCCTCCTATTGGGAATATACCCGGAGGAAGTCAAATCACTCTATGAAAAAGATACCCACACACATATGTTTACTGTAGCATTGTTTGCAATAGCAAAAACATGGAACCAACCATACTGCCCATGGAAAGAGGACTGGATCAAAAAGATGTGATATATATACATGATGGAATATTAAGCAGCCATAAAGAAGGACAAAATTATGAACTTCACAGCAACTTGGATGAACTCAGAGTCTATAATACTGAGTGACCTATCACAGAAACAAAGAACTGAGTATCACATGTTCTCATTCATAAGTGGATCTTGAACAATTGTCATAATACTATAAGAAAGGGATTGGCAGTAATGGGAAATTGCCGGCGGGGGTGGGGGGATGGGATCGGCAGGAGTGGGATTTTTCCTGGGGTGGAGGGAAGTGGAGGTGGGGTGGGGGTGGCCAAACACCTCTTCAACAAGGGTACTTGCATAATGAGCATTTGTATACCTAAGTCTGAATTGTACCCCACATCTTCAAAGTAAAAAAAAAAAAATTTTAAAGACATTTATAGAAAATAATAAATTCAAGCAAACCACAACCACTAAGCAAGTTCTGAAGGGCAGAATGAACAGGGGAATGTTTGAGGACACAAGTGGTCATCTGGAAAAAAAAAAAGTATTTATTTATTCATCCATTCATTATTTATTTTGTTTATCATTAATTCAGTCATTTTCCTAAGAGGAGGATTGACTAGAAATTATTCATTTATCTGGCAACAGAGCAAAATAGAGTTTTTTTTGTTTTTTTTTTTAATTTACCTCTTAATCTTGAAAAAGCCAGCCTTGAAACTATGGACCTAAATAAAACCTACATACATTTCTTGCCACTGACTCTTTGGAAAGATTGAAAGGCTGATTAAATACTCACATATGACACTCGGGTTCACAAAAATCTCATGTGTAACAAGTGCGTAACCCCTGTGCTTCTCAAAGACCCCTTTAAAGTTGTCTTCTTATATATAAACCAGCAGTACTGTTGCCGATTCATTCTGACCACACCTTTTGGCTGATTTTGAGTGTGTAAGCAATCAGCCATGTGTGCACCTTTTCCGGGGTGGAGTGATTGACAAAAATTTGGAAATAATCTCTGGCTGAACTGCCCTGTTCTGTGAACAAAGAGCGGCTTATCCAATGCCTGGAAGTTACAAGCATAAGAGTTCTGTTTTGCCCTTCGTTTTTCATACAGATAAAAAGCTAGAATTATCAGCTAGATGTTACTCTTTGCAGAAAGCCTTTTTTTTCTAAGAAAGGATAAATGTGCATGTATAAGATGTTATTTTAGAAACACTTATCCTACCCCAAAACGAGGTCCCTTGATCTCCTTCAGAGTGAAAAACAGCTTCCTGTTAGGTGACTTTTACGAACAGAGCTGCTCATGTTGAGAGAGAGAGAGGAAAAAAAGAATGGAAAAAATAACCCTCACAATTGCACAAAGGACGACTTTAGAGGAGACCTTCAAACACCGAAAATCAGCCCCATGTCCTGCCGATCATTATTGAGACATCTGTATTCACTTCACACTGACCCAGGGACTAATCAGCCAGGAAGTGCAACAAGCACTGGCAGAAAGTATACAAAGATAAAGTACCAAATGGCATGAATATTAAAATCATAAATACAATAAAACAAGATAATGAGTGTCCTTAATTATAATAAAGCTAAAGCCCAATTAAAACATAATCACTGAGTTATTATTCAGAATTTTTTTAGAGATCATATTTAGCTGATTTGTTACACTCATTCCTCTTTAAAAGATTTCATCATCACTCTTTTTTTTTTTTGCATATCCACTTTAAGAAGATTCATTTATCCATCTAATTGAATAATTAGGCTTTTTTGATTAATTGTTTTAAATAGTTTCATGTCATGGGTATCTTCTCACTGAAATGCTTTTATATTATCTTCTGTGCCTTGATGTTCCTGCTATAAATTACAAGTAATCACATCTTTTCACTCCTCCTTCTGGCACATCCAAAGAGGAATGGGTATAGTTGGAGAGTTTCCTACTGGCTCTTCTTTCTGTCCCTCACTTTCCTTTCTGGTTCTCACAGCTGCACGTGAATCTGAGCTTCATCATACGTGATCATTTTAAACAACGAAGCTATGAAGCAATGGTGGCTGTCCACCTTCGTATGTTCATCCCTGCCATTGCATTCAAGATTCACAGCTTCAAAGGTTTCCCCAGGGGTCCTAGCCCAGCAGAAAATCCTGATTATAAGTGACATTTGAGTGGATTTTTAGAATTAGTTTATTAACAATTATATCCAACCCAAGGCTCTTTATTAACAGTATCAAGACAGTCGCCCAGGACAAAACCCAATACTGCTGTGTTATCTTGGCATGAAAGTAATTTCTCACATGGGAAATGATCTCAAAGATTATCTGAAGGTCAGCATTGGGGGATGATGCCTCCTTCTAAGATGAGAGAGTCTGAAATCATGGAAACCAGTCACAGGGTGGGAGTGAGAGAGGGACTTTACTTTTGACAGCCACCTTGCTTCTCCCTCAGGATCAGACATTTCCATTTGAGAAATTAGACAGGCAAGTCTGTCTGCCAGGGCTTGACTGCGGCATATCTTCGACACACCTCACCCACTAATCCCACTTCTACAAAAGAAGCTGAAGTGAAGCATTTCTGTTGCCTTGAATACAAACTAGGTCATCACATGTTCCCTAAAAGTGATTTAATTGACTCATAATCGTTTAGAATATTCTTTGAACATGTTCTTTTATAAACAGACTGGTACGTTTGTGATTGCTTCTTAAATATCAACAATTCATATGTGACAATTTTATAAATATGACACTCAGAGAGTCATTTCAGCTTTTCTTTTGGGCCAGGAACTGTGGTAAGAGCCTGAGGTAAGAGCGTGGTGCTATGTCTGTTATATTTTCAGGAGTTAAATTATGTCTGCCCCAGAAACAAAATGCAACCAGGTGAGGCTTTTTATGAATCTGTATTAGAATATCTAGTTTTGGATTAAATCTAAATAAAATTGAGCTATTAACACTCTAGGAGGAGAGGGAAAAAATGGCTTTCCTTCCCAATGTTTTATCAGTAATCATGTCATTGGGGAGCAAATGGGGAAGTAGCATGATTATTAAAAAAAAAAAAGCATTTGTGATTACAGAGTACAATTATGGCTATTTCATATATTGATTAACCTGTTTTTTAAAAGGTAATAACTATGTTACCATTTGATTTCTAAGAAAGGAGCACATTTTCTTTTAAGGGCTTGTAATATTGAAGATTATGGATAGTCAAGTATCAGGACAAGGTGATTACTTAACATCTGTGACCAAGTAAAAGGCTAAAGGAGAAAATCAACCAACATCTGCACTGTCAGTAAAATACTTGGGAGAAAAAAACACAAGTGAAGTGTGATTAATCACCATGGATGTATGATTGAGTCAATTGACTGTTACTTTTTCATGATGATTAATCAGCTACAAAAATTATAATTGTCCCACTTCTAGTGGCTGCATGCTGTGCCCGATGACATCAGCTGGGGCTATAGATACTCAATGTGTGGTTTTCAAAAGAATATGCAAATATGACTGGATAAGGAGGGGTGGAGCTTCAACTCCATTGTAAGAAACACCACGAGTCCTTGCCCTTCTATTATGGTTGGAGTTTTCTTAGCAGCTTCTAGAGAGGGCAGTTCTTGTGCTATTATGACTATTTCATAACCTCATCACCGCCACAAGGGAAAATTAGAGAAACCCATTTCTGCAAATTGGCCATTGTGATCTTGTTCAGGAGATGATAGGATCCTCAGTAATTTATTTTCTTCCTTTCCACTGATTTCTTTTGTGGTTATATAAAACAGTGACAAAAATACATGTGCAAGGAATGATACTCTCTTGCAGGGAGTGCCCGGGGACCTTGGCTTTTAGCTCATTTGTCCATTTGACTCTTTAGCATGCATGTGGAACAAGCCAGAAAAACTGGAGTTACAACGTCCATCAGCATTTGCAAAATAATATTTCTTTACTAGCCATGACTCTGTACAGTGAAGTGCCATCATCAGAAAAGGCTTGCTTGTAGATAAAAAGATTTTTTTTAAAAGACTACTTCCCACAACATTCCTAAAACTTCCAGGCAGTAATACATCATTTCAGCTTGTTTTGCTCACATATTCCTCAAGGGATTACTGAGAGTTTTCTGCTACAGAATGAGGTGCTCATGTTTCTCTGTAGGTTGGGATCTACTGGTAACACTGTTAATGTCATCATATGGTTGAATATAGCTTTTTAATTATTCCACTTGATCCACTCATCTTCTAAAATGACTACTTTAAATTCATGATTAAATCACAAATCTTAAGATACTAAGATCTGCCAAAATAACCTAATTGATTAATTATCCCAAAGCAACTGGGTCCTATCAGAGTAGACTCCAAAATACTAATGTTTTCTTTTGAGGTGCAGCACAAGGCAAAAATTCTGTTCCTCTATGTGTTCACTATTTAAGTTGTACTATCTTTCACCCTGAGAACTCAAACTACTTTCAGAAAATGTAGCTTACTCAAGACTTGAAATTCAGACTCTTGCTTAGACTTTTAAAATGGGATGATTTCTTTTTTAAAATCCTTAGAGATAGCATCTTTAGAGAAAAAAATCATCTTTTACGTTAATTAAAAAAAAGAATTTTGAATTTCTTCTCTGCCAGTTTTAAGCAGGCAATACCTTTCTGAGCCTTCAGCTGTACATAAAATTCCCACTAATGATCTGTAATGAAGTACTTCTTTTTGCACATTCAGCATTTTCCCTTTAAAGTTCAAGAAATAGCGCAAATTTGCTAACACTATTCCCCTTTTAGCACACTGACTATACTTTCGACCGAAGTTCTAACATGACTGAAAAAATATATACTTAGAAATTTTTGTACTTGTGGGTCTCAGAGTGTCTACTTATAACAATGCAATAAGACATAGCCTTATGAACATGCATTACTCCTGATTTATTTTGTTTTAAATAGAAGTTATTAACAGCTCTTATATACACATGTTCTCTAAACCCATGGAGGCCTTCTGTTTTATTAATATGAATATTGAAGTCTCTCTGACTTGTATTTAGATAAGAAAGGGAAATGTGGGGGCTCCCGTCTCTTGAGCTTTCTCTAGGTACCTACTAATTGTTAATTATTAGAGACTAACTAAGTCACTGAAGTGAGTCATTTGGCTGGTGTCTCAAATGCTGTCATTTACTACTACACAAATCAGCCTGGTGATAGAGTGTCTTTAAATTAGGTTACAACCATGCAGTTATTGGACAGGGAGTAATTGATAAAACCATTAGTAACACTTGTAGAGATAACAGCTAGCAAAATCATGCAACCATAATTATTCCTAATGGATACATGCTATAAATTGTGGCAAGAAAAAAATCTTGCATTATCTTTCAATCAAACCTGACAGTCCTGGAAGATTACTTTAGACTAAATGCTTGTGTATAAGAAAGTGACCTATCAGAATCTCTTTACTTTTCCTTGTCCTTTTTTCCCATCAAATTATGGGCTTTCTTTTGTCATTTATTTTCTCTGATTGCTATTGGTGTGAGTAAAATACAGTTTTAAAAAAATTAGTTGTCCTTTTTGTGAGTTAAATTATGTACATATACATATATGTATATATATTAGTCATATACAAGAGAGAGAAAGACATTTCATAATGTATAATGGAGACAGTTACAGTCTGAATCAAAGAATTCTAAGTCACAGTCTGCTTTAATAGCAAAACTTACTGTTTGGGAATATGTAACTTTTCTCTGAATTTTGATATCAATATTTATTTTAGCAAAAAAAGATAGTGTTATAATTTTAAAAGAATGCAATGGATGAGTTATTTTGATTTTTTCCCCATAAGGGTGGAAACAAACAAATAATTCCCTATAAAAAATGCAAAGATAAGTCCAAACTTCCACAAAGCTTTCTCACTCTACTGATACCCTTTGTGATGAAGCATTTCCCAGATGAACAAGGCTAGCAGTAAATACCTACATCTTTTCTGAGTACAGCATTTTTAAAATGTGTAAATACAATTTCCCTGTTTTTAATTAATTTTGTTAATATGATTATCATTGGAAATTGGATAAAAATTCTTTTGATGACTTTAGTGGTTCTGAGTCTTTTACTATTTTCTAGTATGAATAGATTTTCATTTGTAATGAATTAGTGATTGTCCTACCCAAATTTCTCAGGAATCAGAGGTATCGAGAATCTTAATAAGATTGTACAACAAAAAAAAAAATTGTATTTTAGGCAAAGCTATATTTAAAACACACGTCTGATGAGACCTGGTGAGTATTATTTTATGTTCAATCATAAAATTATGAATAACCTTAAACATGAAATAGACCGTAGAGGATCTTGTACATGATAAGCATCCAAAGTGTATTTCACTGAGTTGCGTTAAGTAATACTAATATATTAACAAGCGGTATATGTATACAGTTTTGTATGATAAACGCATGTCTTCTTTATTTTCTCTAGAGGAAACAAATAAAACATGAATTACTCATATACACACGTGCATGCACATAGCTGCTGCTTGACTCACTCCAATTTTCTCATTTCTTCCATTACATTCTTGAGGAAATAGTAGGCTTAGACAGAGTTTTCCCTTTCAAACAGGACTAGCACTCAAGAAGAACCTCACAGGTGACCCTGAATACATGCTATCAAAAAGAAGGGAAAAAACATAACAAATGATACAATTCAGATAAATATTTCCCTTTATTCTCATAAATTTGAGAGGAAAATTACTACTGAAAAAAGCCCCGAGACATAAGAGCAGAAAAAAACAAAACAAAACAATGAAAACATACTAGAACGACACAACACATAAGCTGATAGAACTCAGAACATAATTGGAATCAAACAATAAATCCATTTTATAAATTAAGACTGAAAAATGAAGCATAAAGAAAAATAGGTACTGCTGCAAACAAAGTCGTATAGCTCCCATTTGAAAAAGTTTTAGTAGACAGAGTATAATATAACAAAGAGGAAACAAGAATTTGTAGGAACATTATAGACATTGGAGAGAGTTAATTAATATCCTATGTATATATCATGTTTCTAAAAAAGAGAATCAAAGAGTGTAAAAATAACGGTCAAAGTTGTAATAGAAGAAATTTTTCTAAAACACACAAAAAGGAAAAAAAGTAGGAAACGAGGTGTCAGGGGAAAAGCAGACATTTATAACAATCAGCACTTAGATCTAGTTTAATAAATGTGTTTAATTGCAAAGATAAGAAAAAGAAATCATCTTAGAGGAAAATGATCAGAAATTTTAAATATCTTGTAAGAGATATCTAAAAGAGATGGCTAAAAGTGTCCACAGGCATACTAAATTTCCAAATGAATAAATGTTCACAGCATGCTTAAAGAAAAAATTAGAAATTAACCCAAGAAATATAATGGTCTGTCAAATTGTGGTATTTGCTTAACTGCAGCAGAAAGATGTTCCAAAACCTGCAAAAACCCAAGATATAAGGAGTTCACAGGCCTTTCGAAAATAACTTTTAAATAATCATATCTAGTCGTGAATCAAAACAATAATTTGAAAAATAGGAAACTATGGTATGAGCAACTATTAGAAACTAGAAATTATTGGTTTAAACCTAAATAGAAACTTTGACATTTTAAAAATAATGATACACCCAACCAAAAATGGAAGATTGTTAGGAAGAGGAGATGGAAGAAAATGTAAGGATATTCTTTTTTTTTTTTTTTATGTAAGGCAGTTGGAAGAAGATGTAAGTTCATTCATAGTGAGACTATACACCTCAAGGAAGTTAAATCAGTGAAAAGAGTTCTGTTAATTTCTTTTATTCATTCAACAAAAAATATATCAAGCAAGTTCATTTTATTTCTGCTCTTTCAAGTACCAAAATATATTATAATAAGCAATTTAAAACTTTTGTATATATTCTTAAAAATCTAGGAGATGTAAGGGAAGCTTAAAAACAACAACATAAATCATTACACACAATAATCAACTAATACTGACCATCTATTATTGTAAAATATAAATGAGATGCATTTACCTATAAATAGAGTCTTACTGGATGGCATAAAATAATTCAACTTTATGTAGTGTATAAGACACATGACTAACAGACACATCTCAGATACCTGGAAAGTTAAAAGAATTAGAATTTTTTTTTTTTTAAAGCAGAAGAGGAAGAAGAGGATAAAAGCCAAGATCTCAATATCAAAAAGGGTTTAAATAAATGCTAAGTATATTATAAAAGACCAAGTTTGTAATGATAAGGAGCATAAATCACAATATAAACATAACTGTAATATAGATATGCCAAATGACAAAGTATAAATGTGTACAGGAAAAATAATCAGAATTACAAAGAACTACAAGAACATACTTCAGTCTCTATCAAACCAAGTAGATGAAAAAATAAGTTCAACTATTGAGATATAAATAAAATTGTTAGTGATACAGGAAGTTGTACACTTAAAATTATTTAGTTTTCAAGTGGACATTGGCTGTATTACTTACAGATTTGGTCACAGAGAAAAACCACAATTAAAAACACATAAAATTAATTTTGACTACATTCTATGATTACAGAAATTAATACTGAAATTGTAAAAAAAAACTCCCAACAATTTGAAAATTTTAAAGTATAAAATCTCTTAATAACAAAGAAAGTTTAAAACAATAAAAAAGAAACTATAAACTAAATTGGAAAACAGAAAAAATAAAATTCTATGAATATACTGCCTCTCAGAACCTGTGGGACATGGCTACAGGTGTTTTCAGAGGAAAACTGGAGCATTAATATTTAGGAAATAAAGAAAGAATCAGAAAAAGAAGAAAGAAATTAACCGATATTTTAAAAAAGTAACGATAAAAATCAGACAAAAGTTGGACTTGTGAAATAGGTCAAAAAGCAAGATTTGCTTCTGAACAAATAAATAATAAAATTAACAAATTAATTTTTTGTGTTTGAAGCACAGATATAATCACATATACAAAAGAAAGTAAGCAAATGCTTTGCCTAATTCTGTACAAAAATGTTTTCAAACTTTATGAAGTAAATGCATTTTAGAAAAATATAAGTTAATGAGAATTGAAGAATTATACGTTTCATATTTTGGAATAATACCCAGGTACCTTTAATCTCTATCTTATCAGTGCTATTACTCATGTAGTCATGGTAGTAAACTGCATTTTAAACTGTGTCTTGCAGGCTCATGCTGAAAGTCATAGAGTGTTCCTCCTTGTTAAGAAAGATCCACTTGGAATTCCAGTTGGAAAGAGAAACATGGAAATAATGCTCCTAAAGGAGAGGTTCTCTGGTTTTGTTTTATTGAATTGCTAATTTTAGGAAAATTCCCCAAGATTTTTGGTAGTGAAATAAATTGTATTAAATATTTCTCTTATTATCTAGCCATAGAAATACTTTCTTGTTCTATGAAGATCTTTATAATAAAACAATAAATTTACAAAAAAAACCACACGAAATATCAGACTAGGTGTTATAAGATTTTCCCTTCTTTCACAGTTATGCATTAATAATAGTTTCTGTTTTCTTCTTTTCCTTCTTTTTGAAAAGAATTCTTGAGAGTTTGTTTTATAGATACTGAAAATACTAATCGCTTACCTCTTAACTGAGCAGGTGGTGATAAATTCACCCTTGGAATATTAAAGTATTCACTGTCTTCCCTAAGCCTCATTTTCTCTTTCTCATAAGCTTCTTTCACCAAAGAAAGCTCTCTCCAATAGTTATATATTTCATTGTTTTCAAGGCATTAAAATTTATGCTGAAAAATCTTACTATAATTTTTAACTGGCAATGAAATAATCATTTTTTGGTGTTTTATATTTTTGTGTTTCATCTACAATATAATTACTCACAAGATTGCCTCAAAATTTATGCTGTCCAACTTTAACATAACAAAACTTGTAAACCTGCAAATGTCCACAGGACAAGAGGTTATTTAATTTTTATCATGGTGCAATACAGAGTTTTTAAAAATAAAGATTAGTAAAAGATATGATAAGACGAAAGCCAGTGATAAAATTCAACCTCTAGTTTGATTTGTGTATAATTAGCAAACATCATTTCTCCAGTGCTAATGCAGTCTGGTTGTGGGTACAGTGTCTGAAAATAGAAAGTATAAAAACTAATAGGTGGAAATGACTTTAAAACTTCTACAAAGCACATGCAGAATAAAATTAATGTAAATATTTCATTGTGATAGAAAAAGTACAAGACAGATTGGGTGAAGTTGGGTTAATTAAGATAAATTTCTGGAAATAGTTAAGTTTTGGACAGGTAAAAATTATGGAGAATTATTTAGGAAGAAATATTGTGTGGCCATTGTCTTACTAAACTGTGATATGACCATGAGCTATTTGAGCTATGGCCATTGCCAAGTTTCTTGGTTTTGGCCCCCTTCCCTAACTTGAGAAAGTGAATCTCTTCTTTCTCTCTCTAATTTACTTTTAAAATAAACTATATTTTCTAATCTAAAAAAAAAAGAAACATTGTGACTGTCATTCAAATAGAATTATTTTGTCTTTTTTTAACTCAGGATTTCCACAAATCCACAAACATTACCAAATTAATTATAAAACGAGACAATGTATCCTCACATTCACTCATTTGATAAATCTCAGAGCAATGATCTTTCTTGGTGTAAAAAAAAAAATACATTTCAAATATGATGCCATAACATAAAAGTCCTAACATATTGCCTTTTAACTGATCATTTTGATGTACTTTCTGACCATTAACTTGTTAATTCTCAGTATACTCCTTTGAGAAAGATAGAAGAGGGAATTATTATAACTCCAGTTTATTAGTTAGAAAGTGAATCAGAAAAAGGTGAAGCAACTCATATCAGGTCACACAATTGGTTAGTAGAAGAGGCAAAAATGAGCCATGTCAGAAGTCCCCAGCCATAGGCAACCGTGGCTGCCTTCAAAACATCAATCAGTGAACATATTATGTTTTTTTAATGACATGTTAATGGTTTTAAAAAACCTCTTCTGGTTTAGAATATAAACTGATATGTGAATATCACAAATTAAGTCAGTTAAATTAGTTCCAGTGAAACCCTTTGTCATTTAAATGAAAAATTAACCAACTTGGTACATAGATCAGAGCCAGACTAGCTTTAATACACTCAAATTCATATAAACCTCATACTTCCCTGGAGAAAGTTGAGTGTCTAAAGATTTAATTCAAGTTCCAAGGTCAAGCTAAATAGATCTGAATTTCTTCTTAAAATGAGAGTTTCATTCCAATAAGTATCTGACTTCAATTTATTGCTTCTTCTCATATTGGGATGGCATGGCCCAGGTCACCAAAGAAAGATCAAATCACACTTTGTTGCAAAGGAATGTCCCAGAAAGGTTATTTTTCCACTGGTCAGGCAGAGGGCAAACACGCAATTAACTGAGCAGCTCTCTCCAAGAAGATGTGATGGGAGGCAACAACTTGTGGCCAGCTATGCATGGAGAAACTTGAGCAACTGATACCCTACCTTGCTATCCAAAGGCATTTGGAAAATATAGCTAGCTTCAGTTGTAGTCTCTGGGCTTGCAAGTGTTACAAGCACGTAACAAACAGAGCAATTATAAATTTAAAAAATAAAAAAGTCAGCACATTTCTATTTTGCTTTTTAAAAATGCTATATCAAATGATTAGAATTCTAAAGTGTGAACATATGTGGACAATCTTAATTTTTAATTGATAACCATGCTTCATTTTGCCAGCATATCTTTTAACACTAGGTTTTGCTTTTGTTTTTGTAATTGGACTTTTGTAACTGGACTTAAATCTTCTCACATTGTTTAGAAGTATTCTAACAATGCAAATTGCTGACGTTACAAGTTTTGTAATCTCTTTACCTTTATGGATTTGGAGAGGTGGGTGTGTGGTTTCCCTGATTTTTAATTTGCATTTCATTACAAATATCAGAATTATTAGAGACACTAGAAAAATACTAAATAGATAAGAATCATGTTTTGTTGAAATTGTTAGCCAAGTGTGGTCCTTGTATGTACTAAAAAATCTTTCAACAATACTGATGACGATGTATAATGACAGACAAAAACAATATTCAAGAACTTCCTCAATGAGGTAGTGCCTTATTTTTAACATAGTCTCAGATGAGACCTTATTATATTGAAGGAAATAATGAATCTCAATAAAGAGTATAATTTTTAATCAAGTCTTTAAAAGGAACATTTAAAAGCATAACTTAAAAATAGCAAAGTCTTGATTTTATGACTAAGAAAATCAGAACTTTAAAATACATTTCAAAGATAACTTTGGAAAGTGATTTCAAAGACAAATATATATAGATAATTAGAGCATACATATAAGAATACGAGACCCTGAGTAGATGGTGCTCTTTGGAGACCATGCCAAACTAAAGAAACTGTAGATGGATATTGCTGTACTTGAAAACGTGGCAAGGTTGAAGCAATGAAATCCGAGGACAGACGGGAACACCTGAAAGTGAGAAGCCTAGAAAAAAAATCACTTCAGTAGATTTAGTTCAAGTATTTAAAATTTTAAATGGCCTAGATAATATCAACATCAACTGCTATTTTCAGTGTGGCACAGAAAGACAAGACAAGGAGAACATAAACGGCAATTAAAAGAGAACACATTCAGAACAGACACAAGTATCTTTCATGCAAGGAATAATAAATGTGCAGAAAAAAAGATTTCACAGGAAAGAATGTTATAATAAAAATCCTGAGGTGGATTGGAAAAGAAGAAACATTTTAAAAGGAAAAGTCAGTAAATACTCTGAGAGTACAAACCATGCTCATTCCATTTTCCATTCCTCCTACTCCAGTACTTGTCACTTAGAAGCCACTCAAATGTCCTTGCTTGGTATTTCTCAGCATATAGCACAGTGATAAGCTAATAGCATACATATAGTGTTTATTATAAACATTTAATAATGTTAACATATTGGTAAAATAAAAAAAAACAATTATATCATTCTTTAACTTACACCGCTATCTCAAATTAAGAGTTAAAGCTAAAGTAGCCAGTATCTTAGTTTGGTCCACTATAACAATATACCATAGACTGGGTTGTTCATAAACACCAAAAATGTATTTCTCATAGTTCTGAAGCTGGTAAGTCCAAAAACAAGGAGTTGACAGATTCAGTGCCTGGTGAGGGTCCATTTCCTGATTTATAGATGATACTTTCCTGTTGTATCTTCATATGGTGGAAGGGGTAAGGAAGCTTTCTGGACCTCTTCTATAAGGGCCCTAATCCCATAAGGGCTCTGCCCTCAAAACCTAATCACTTACTTATCGACAAACATTTTTCTTTTGGAGGTGGGATGGTAACTATCTATTGACTTCTTATGAAGCTAGAAAACAGCTTAGAAAATGTTTAATCTAGAATAATTGATCTCTAATTACCTCTGATGGTCATGTTTAGGAGGCTTATTTAATCTACAATCTTCTAGAGATTTAGATCACAGGGCATCTAAGTAGAACTGGATGAAGTTAAGAATTTTTGATTTGCCTAATTTATCTAAATTGCTTTGAAGTCTTCAAACCAACCTTGCATTACCAGGAACTTGACCAATCATATTAAAACATTCAGGATGGTTCTGAATTCCTGGTGACAATTTCCATTCTTCCAACTCCTTCCCTTTATTATATGCTCCAGTAAAAAGTCATCTGTTTTATCTGATCTGACTTATTTTCTTTCCCCACCTATTATGATTGGGTTCCCATGTTTACTATCTGAACCACTCTTTCTCCAGTACCTCAGTTTCTCTTGTCCTCTATTTTTCTACCACATCCACCAAAATCAAGGCTGATCTACTTTCTCTACTCTTACACTTGGAAAACTGAATATTGCTAGAGAAAACAAATACACAGACTAAATTTACAATCTCTAATGCCAGCTGGTTCATCATCACTTCACCTCCTCAACTCAGCTGCCTGTGCTTAGGTTTATCCCTTTTCCATTCACATTCCCCATAGTCAGTTATCTGTACCCTTAGCATTATCTTCAACCTCTTCTTTATTATATTGCCAGGACCATTTTCTCAACCTGAAAACATACTAAAATCTTTCTCATACTAGAACCTCTTCCCTAATTCACACTTTTCAAATAGCCACTGGCTGAGCTTGATAGTCTCATTTTCATCCATATTCCTTGAAACAGTAGTTTACATCCATCATTTCCAGTTCTTCACTGCTCTACCTTCAGACCTCTACCCTCTCAACTCCAATGAAACTATACTCATTCAGTTACTAATAACCCTTGAAATCCAAAGACAATATTTCCAGGGCTTCACTTGAGTGCAGCTTTTACTTTCATTTTTGACATGGTTGGTTACTTATTCTGTCTTAAAAGTCTTTATCTTGTTGAAATTTATTGTGCCTCATTCTCCTGGTTTTTCTTACATTTTCAATTATCCTTCTCTGCCTTCTTTGTGAATTTCTTTTTTTAATTTACCAATAATATTTTAATGCCTGAGTTCTATCTTTAGTTCACTATTCTCTTTTTTTTTGGACACTATGACCAAGGGATCTTACTCAGGCTTGGCTTTAATAATTTTGATTGTAAACTGTTGTCTCCCATATTTACTGCTCAATTCAACCCTCCTTCATCTCTTGTTTGGATCACTGAAACAAGGTTCTGACTAATGATAGTCATATTTCTAGTCCTTTCTTCAGAAAATTTGCCCTCCATTTGGTGGCCAGAGGGAACTACATAAATGAAATCTAACTCCTCTGTTTCTCATATCTTAAAAGGTACATTTAGAGGAGGCAGAAAATCTGGTCTCTGTCTACCTCTCCAGCCTCTTTTTTGCTTTCCTCCCTGTCTCACTGAACTGCTTGCTTATATACAAGAAAGCAGGTTGTAATGCTTTGCAGACATTGTCATTTATTTCTTCTCTTCTTTGCTCACAATGTCCCTCAAATGTACTCAAAGGTCATCACTCCCTTCTCCCACCATGCTCAGATAACTTTTGCTTATCCTTTAAAACTCAGCTAATGTGCTTCTTTTTCACATAAACCTTTTCTAATCCTCCCAAGTTGCCTTAGTCATCCTCTGTAGATCCTTTTGCTATGTATAGTTTTCTATATATAATTTGCTTCACTTACTACACTGTAATGTAATTATTGTAAGTTTGTGTTATTATTTCCTCCACTAGATTGTGGATTCCTTATGGCAAAATGTCATATCTAATTCATTCGGTATCTCCAGTGGCTGGCACTCTGCCTAAAACAGAGCGGTTGCCAATAAATGCTGATTGAAGGAAATCATGAATGAACAATACTAGCTCAGTTCACCTAGCTTACTGCAACATGGAGTGTTGCTGCATCTTCCTGCTGATGATGAGACAGAAAACTTCCACAGATACCCAATACTGAGCATTTCTCATTTAAGACATGTAATCATCACATTTTGTAGATCATTCTGAATTTTTATTTGAATCATGTTTTAAATGTACTTTGGAATCTTACCATTTAAAGAAAAGAACAATGCATCAAATCCTTTTGCAGAGCAAGTCATTTTCTACACATAGGAATTATTCTAGTCCTTCTTTCCCCCTTTTTTTCTGTATAAATGACATCATTTGTTTTTCCCACAAATTTGTATTTTCCAGGTTTCAAGTTACTTAAAGTGAAATACGCTTTATACTAAACTATACTTAAGAGTTCAGGAAACCAGTCCAGCTCAGAATATGTGATTAAGCTCATGTTCCTTGTGGCTTTTCCAGTTTTGTGCCATTTGCTCATTAGGATAATGAGGATTTCAGCAGTTCCATGGAAAAAGCTTTGAGTTCCTTTCGTGACGGGAATCATATAAACATAAAGAACTCTTCAGAACAGCAAGTACAATATTCAAAACTAACTTACGTCTTACTGTCATTATCTTTTTTTTAAAAAAGTGAGTGGATTTTTCCCCTGAAATTATCTTCAAAGACTTCTTTGTAGTTGTATTAGTCAGGAAAAATTCAATGTCATACCCTGAACTTTCCTTTTTCCCCACAAGTTCGTATATGTCCCATTGTTCCACAAATAAAGAGAGGTGACTGGATGATAAGGGGATTTTTCAGTCATTTTCAATTAGCTGCAGAATGTTTCTTTACAGTAGCTTGGTTTCTGGTTAGCTGACCCAAGGAACAATGACGACCACTTTACACTGCAGAGACAGTGCTGACAGCGGGATAATGAGAGAAACTGTCTCGGGGTTTCCCATTAACAAGTGTAACCAAAGCCCCCATTGGCCTTGCTAATGGGTAATAGCATATTACGCTATTGGTGAAGGCCTTTAGGAGACGGCGGACAAAGTTGCTTAATTAGTGGCATCTGAAGTGTTACCTCTACTACTCTCCTGAATCTTCAGTTTCCCTACAGTTTCTAATTATTTTCCTTTGAGTAAGAATACAGTACCAGATTTCCCAACTTGATTATGCTTTCCCTCCTCATCTGAATGAGTAATCAAGCACTACTTATTTCAATCAAAATACACTCAAATAGAACCTAACCACAGATGTATGAATACAAGCAGTTCTGGTATTGATATTGATTTTCCAGTAAATCATCTTAAGCCCAAATGATCAAAAATCAAGACAGGTCAACATCAAAGAAACAGGGATATTGGCATGAAAGCAAGCTCCGTTGATTGGTACAAATTAAAAGATCATTTATTAGTGATTATGCTGTATAATACTGCCAGTGCCAAATGAATGCAATTAAGATGAAATGGGCCCCTGCAGCTATAGGGGTTAATAAAGACTGAATTCCTAATGATTTTTCCATTAATTATGAAGATGTCCACAAAAACAGCATTAACAAAGTGGTGGCCACCTCAGACAAATCTTTGTAATCCGGGTAAAACACCTTCTTTAATTGGCACATTACTAAGATAATGTGAAGATTTCAACAGTTCCTAATCATTACTTGCTGGATACAAGGTAGGTGGAAAAAGGGTTTAGGTCTCATGTGAGGAACAAAAACAGGAAAGGTGATGTTTTGAAAAGTCTGAAATAACTCTTATGAAAGTCTGATTAATGACGTTGTTTCAAGCCCAGAAGACTAAAGATAAAAAGCATCTTCCTGTTTTACATAATCAAATTACTCCCCCATATACCAATAGAGTTCTTTTCTTGTCTACAAATATAATTTCTATAATCACAAAAGAGGAAAGGAAGGAAGGAAGGAAGAAAAAAGAAAAAGAGAAAGGAAGGAAAAAATTTGGAAGGGATGAATTCATAAACCATTCTGAATTGGATGGAGATCACCACATTTCTTCTACTAATGATTAGAGACTAGAGAGAATCAGTTCAAAGACAATGCATGCAATCTGCATTTCAGCTTAGATATGTAATTTAGTCTGGACATTCACTTTGACCTAATAATCTGCTGATCCTATCCATAGAAGTCTCAATCCTGATGAAATCAGAAAATATAAAAAACAAATTAAAACCATAAAGTAAAATATAAAATATAAATATTTTACATTAATGACAAGTTGGGTAATTGACCTCAGATAAACAACACTTGTGAGGTTGTTTTTAAGAAAAAATAATTTACAATGTGTTTTTGAAATGTAGTGGCTTTGCACATTTGTGCACTTCATTAAAAATAATCACATGGGGCCGGGTGCAGTGGCTCAAGTCTGTAATCTCAGCATTTTGGGAGGCTGAAGCAGAGGATTGCCTGAGCCTGCGGGTTTGAGACCAGCCTGGGTAACATGGTGAGACCTCATCTCTACAATAAATAAAAAAATTAGCTGGACATAGTAGCACACGCTTGTATTTCCAGCTACTTGGAAGGCCGAGGCAGAAGGATTGCCAAAACCTAGCATATCAACGCTGGGGTGGCTGTGAGCATGCCACTGCACTCCAGCCTGGGTGATGAAGTGAGACTCCAACTCAAAAAAAAAAAAAAATCACACAGAAGGGCCAGGCGCTGTGACTCACGCCTATAATCCCAACAATTTAGGAGACCGAGGCGAGAGGATTGTCTGAGCCCACAGGTTTGAGACCAACTTGGGCAACATGGAGAGAACTTGTCTCTAAAATAAATAAATAAATAATTTTAAAAAAATTAGCAAGGTGTGGTGGTGCATGCCTGTAGTTCCAGCTACTTGGAAGACTGAGGTGGTAGGATCGCCTGTGCCCAGCAGGTTGAGGCTATGGTGGCCATGAGCGTGCCACCGTACACTTCATTAAAAATAATCACATGGGGCCAGGTGCAGCATACACTGCAGCCTGGGCGACAGTGTCTCTGACCCCCTCACCCCCCAAAAAAAAATCACAAGAGAGAGTCAATGGGCCGTGAAAAAAAATCCCACTATAAAAAGAGATCACTAGGAGCATGCTCAAAAAGAACAAGAAAAAACTCCTGAAAGGGATATGTGTGTGTGTGTGTGTGTGTGTGTGTGTGTGTGTGTGTGTGTGTGTGTATGTGTGTGTTTAGTGGGGGGAGGAATGAGAGGAGAGAAAAAGAGAAAGAGATTGAGGAAAATTGAAATAGTATTTTCTCATATATGATAAAATACAAAATCCCAACAAAAAACGAAGTATTTGCAATAGACATGAGTTTCTGATGAGTTTGTGTGGTTGACACACTTTAAGAAATGATTATGATAGCAGTCTCATCATCTCTTTCCTTCCAGACTACCCTTTATGTGGTTTTTATCTAGGGTTGTATGGTAGATGTTTCTGATGTATAAATATGTTGTTTATGCCCACTTTAGAGATGTAATTTGATGCATGTGTATGCAAGACTTCCACGAGACCCTCTGCTACTCTGATGCTATCAGACTGAGAGGGGTAGGTACTGTGCAAATGTATCTCAGGGCCCATCAGTTTGGATGCTGTCTCTAGTACTTACTGTATTTTTGACCTTGAGCAAGTCACATCACTTTTCTGAGCCTCTGTTTTCCTACTTGTGAAATTGCAATTAATATACTCAGTTCACAGGTATGATATGAAACCTAAATGAAATGATATATGTAAAGTTCTCAACATGGTACCTACCATATAGCAAATATTCAACAAATAGTAAGAATATTTTGCTCCCTTCCTTTAATTTTTAAAGATTATTATTATAAAACCATTTAAATAAGACTTTAAGACTTGTTTTGCTCAGTAAATTTGAAAGGAAAGGTTCTGGAAAGCTCACAAAATCTTCAGTGGGCCTAGAATTGGTGAGCCATGAAACTTAATTTCCAACCTAAGTAGCTAACAAAGTGCTCCAAAAATTGTTTACTATGTTTGCATGAATACTTATTTGTAATATACAGTTACATTCTGCTCCCTCTTTTGTAATTGTTAAATTACATGGTAACTATACTAAAAGTGGGAAGAAGACAACATTGGGGAAGGGATTTTCTCTTAATTTTAATATTTTCAATGAAGATGTATAGTTACTTCGTATTTTCAATTCATAAAAATATATGCAAATATTCTTTTGCTTTTGTGTTTGTTGTTCATCTGCTCAATTGTGATATACAATATATGCCTTAGTCACAGTGAAAAGAATTTGAAAGCCACTGAACTAAAGTGCAAGCTTCTTAAGGACAGGGATAAGTCATTTTAACTCTTTGTAAAACACCAAATATACAGTCAGGAGTGAGCAAAAAGTGACAGAAATCACTAGAAAGGAGATTTGCCTCAAGTCAGAATTTATCAAAAACTATGTATTTGTGGAGAAAGACTTTTCCCAGGAGATAGGAAGCTCAGCCCCAGCCAGTACTTTTACTTTCTAACTTTGACAAGCAGCAAAATTTCTAGCAAAATTTAAATATAAATATCTCTATGAAGATTACAGCTCTGGAGGTCATTTTCTGATTTCCTTTAAAGTCATCGAGTTCACTCAAATGCATTCTTCTGAGTACCTTGATGGCCTTCCTATTGTGCTTCGAGGATAACCACAAGGGTTATGTAGCAAGTGTGGATTTCTTTTTTTTTTTTTAGGAGAAACTATTTCATGTAATGCAAAAAAAAAGGTTATATCCTCTCACCTCAGGCTTGAGAAGCAAGTGTGCCTGCCTAACTACTTCAACTAGAGGGACTTTCAGAATTATTATGGGGCTGACTGCATTCTTTTTTTTAATTTCATTTCTTTTTTGCCCCCATGGCTTGAATTTGTGTTTTTCCTAAGATGTGATTTTTCAAATTTTATTTTTATTTTGCACATGTTGTTTCAGACTGGTGAAATGTTCATGAATAATGCTAGTTTATTTTCATAACTTTGTTTTATGAGAAGAAAGTTGCCGAGAGACATTTTCTCAGAATGAAGCAGATATGTTTGGTAGGTGAGGACAGACAGATGGTGTCAGGAGAATTTTTGTGTTATAGGGAAGGATAATCAGCACTGTGCTTTCCCAGATACCCTCAGCCAGTCAGGCTCCTCTGGGAAAAGGTACAATTTGCATGTTTCTTTCATCAAATTTTTCTGATGTCATATTAATGGTTCAAAGAGAGATAAGTGTTTCTTCTTCCTTTACTGATATTTGAATACTGAATGGTCTTTTTGCATAGCATTACTCTATAAATAAATAAAACACCTGAAAATGGTCATTCATGACATATCTCTAAACTTCTGGTCCAATTATGGCAAAAACAGATTCATGATAATTTAGTAACTTACATAACATGCTGGCTAATTTGTACTTATATGTTGACAGTGAGACAATACCACTTTTCTGAATTGTAATAAAAGCTCTACCTTCTTTATATTTCTGGCAATTAGTTTTTTGGTTTTTTTTTTGAGTTGGAATCTCACTCTGTCGCCCAGACTGGAGTGAAGTGGCCGCTCCCAGCCACCGCAGCCTCGACCTGCTGGGGATCCGGTGATCCTTCCGCCTCAGCCTTCCAAGTAGCCAGAATTACAGGCGCGCGCTACCACCTCCAGCTGATTTTTTGATTTATTGTAGAGATGAGGTCTCGCCAAGTTGCCCAGGCGGGTCTCGAACCCGCGGGCTCAGGCAATCCACTCACCTCAGCTTCCCAAAAGCGCGGGATTACAGGCTGAGCCACCCCGAGCCCGGCTATCTGGCAGTTAGTTTTAATGCATGGTATGCACTGTATATTTTTATCAGTCTTATAAAATTGAATTACTGTTGATATTTGAGTGATTATGAATTTATAGGTAGACCTCTTATACAATCTTCAAGCAATTACAAATTGCAATATGATTTTCTGATTTTTGGAATTTCCTTTCAAATTTTCTTGGTAGCATCTTATTCGTGAACACTCATGTTATAAGACCAATTTGTTTAACTGCACCAAAAGAGATCTAAAGTAGTATTTGGCTGCTCTGTTTGGAAAATAATGTTCCTAGCTTTCTCATGTCCTTCTCAGGTGTAAGTTTTTCAATCAATGGAATTATATATGTCCTATCCCTGAGAATACTTTGATCAAAGAAATAAAATTTGGAATTAATATTACTCTGTTCACTGACACAATATTCACCCGTCTTATGTCCCCCATTTCTTTTCTTTTCTTTATTTCTTTAATTTTTTTTTTTGAGTTGGATTCTCACTCTGTTGCCCAGTCTGGAGTGCAGTGTCACACTCATGGCCACTGCAGCCTCAACCTGCTGGGCTCAGGTGATCCATCCGCCACAGCCTTCCAAGTAGCTGGAACCACTGGCATGCACCACCACGCCTCGTTAATTTTTTGATTTATTGTAGAGATGAGGTCTCATCAAGTTGCCCAGGCAGCCACCCCCCATTTCTAACAACCAAATCTTTTTAGATTTTACAAATTCACTTCCCTACACACACACACACACACACACACACACACACACACACACACACACACACACACTGCTCCAACAACGGTGAGCACCCATTGCTAAAGCTAAACTCACTCTTTCCTTTTCACACAAGCAGTGTGAGCCCTCACAAACGCATGCCTGGACTTTCCTACTTTCTTTCTCCATTATCCCTGACTTCCACAGCCCCCAGTTAGCTGAACTATAGATGTACAGCTTTCAGTCCATCAACTTATATTTATTAAGCTATACTCATTAAGTTCCAGTTAGTGACTCACAGTAGGCAAAATTCTGGAATAAGACAATGGATAGGATAGACATGTTACTGCCCTAAATTTGAGGAACTGACAAGTAAATAAGCAACTGAAATATAGTGAGACACATGCTATGACAGGCATCAATGAATCTCACGAGTGTAAATTTCAACAGTTCAAGTAATGTAAGAAAAGACGTATGAGTCTCGGGGTAGACTCTCATTGTAGCTGCCTTCTCTGAAGTCCGTCGTGACACTGGGCAACTCTAACAGGGTCCTGACTCCTTGATCCTGCTCCACACGCTCATTGGGAACAACTCCACTCCACATCAGATGAGACGGGGTCTATGACCCTCCTCTGCACCCTGCTGCCGTGGCCACACCCAGTCTTTCCTCAATATCCCTCAGCTTTGTCTCCTTGCCCCTCTGAACACTGGACTTGGGTCTGGTGGCTATCTCTCTTTTCCTCCCTTCTTCCCTCTAACCTCATGGCAACTTCCCCAAGCTCACTTCCCCATGTGCCTATGAACCATAGTTCTGTTCTGACTCCATTTCTAACCTCCGGATTTTCATAAAGATTATTTTTGAGGAAGATTGCACTCCAGACTGGGCAACAGAGTGAGAATTCAACTCAAATATAATGTATTTTGGAGGAAGAATATAGAAGTGCCACCAATTTGAAAATTTATGCCCTAATATTTAATATTTTTATTGCCCAGCAATTCTGCTCCTAAACCTATCCCAGACTCTTCATAGCAACTTTATTCACAGTAGAAAATTTAGACAGAAACTCCAAAAATTAGGCTAAAAATATTACTTCAACATCTCTTCAAAATATTACTTCAATAACTAAAGAGTATATATAAGAGCTACATACAAATTCAAAACCAGTAATAAATCAATGGGCTTTCATTGTTCTACACAAAAACTATTGTTTTTTGTTATTGCTGTTTAACAGTTAGAGAAGTTATGTAGTGATTAAGAGGGTGAGAGTCTAAAAACTACCTGTCTGGATTCTTATTCTGGTTTCACTACTATGTGACCTTATTTCTTTACCTTTCTGTGTCTTCATTACTTTTATGTTAATGGAAAGTTTTTGAAGAACCTATGGGACAAAGCTTTGGTCATTTTTGGAAAATGCAATCTGCCACAGTCACCCTCTGATGGCAAAATTTGCATCTGTCCCATATGAAAAACATAACACCTCTTCAAGAGCACTCATGATGCCTGAAACTTTGGATAAAATACTTCAAGGGTACAGAATCATTTGAAGGCTCATTCATGTCCAGACTTGGTGGTTGATTCTGGCTATCAATTGAGGACACCATGGAGGAGAAGCAAACCATCCTGCTATATCTTGCCCAATTTTCTTATCCACAGAAACCAGGAACGTGAAACATGGCTGTTTCATTACACTAAATTTGAGGGTAATATATGTTCATAGGAAAAGTAACTGAAACATGTGTCTGATCATATGATTTCCCATCTTATCCTCTTATATTTCCCACCTGAGGTGACTATTATTCTGAACCTCAAATGCATCACTCCCCAACCTTTCATGTTATATAGTTTTTGTTGTGTCTTTATTAATACCATAAAAATGTGTGATTTTACTTTCTTTCTTTTTTTTTTTTTTTTTGAGGATAGTCTATCACTTTCAGCTTCTCATTTTTCCACATAATAATGTATTGCTAAGATTCACCCATATTGATGTTTATCAATGCAGTCTATTTGTTCTGGATAGGGTAATATTTGATTGTGTGAATATACCACAACTTATTAATTCTCTCAGAAGTTGAAAAGCATTTCACCAAGTTTTTGCTACTGTGAATAGAGTTGCAATGAAGAGTCTGGGATAGGTTTAGGAGCAGAATTGCTGGGCAATACAAATATTAAATATTAGGTCATAAATATTAAAATTGGTGGCACCTATGAATTCTTCCTCCAGAAATTAATAAGAGATGTGGATTCCACAAAGAATTTGGGTGAAATGAATAGTTATGAATTCAAATTCTTCTGACTTATTGAAATGTTGCTACTATTGCATAAGATGAGTATATTAACAATCACTTGAGTCAATGTGTTGATGTTTCCACATCTGCTATCTTCATACTCAAACAGTGACTTAGCTATTTTAGCACACATACAGACACAGAAATAGTGAAGGGCATCCTGCTTTGTAGTTGTGTGCTCACATTCTTCCTTCCCACCATCCTTGCTGATAATCTAGCACCTTCTCCAACTCTTCTAGCTCCTGAAAGAGGAGGAAGAAATGCAAAGGATCAGGATAACAAGATCAGGATAGCAGATCTCCAGAGGAAAAGTTCAGACCTTTGGTTGGATGCTGAAGATTTAAAAATACAAACTTCTTCATAATTCAACTGACTTGTGTTGATTGATTTATGTTTGCTCTTTCAGAATTAACACTAAATGTTTTCATTTATTTTTAAGATGATCTTGCAACAAGCACTCTACAATGTGCTATGTAGAAGTAGGAAGAATACTTAAGAGACAGCAAGCTGCTGCCACTGCAAAACAAGGTTGAAACCAGATAAGCACTGAATGCTGGGAGCTCTATTACAGCAAATCAGGGGAAAGGACAGGAAGGCCATCAATGGAGAATAAGAAATACTAACGTGTCTATATATTATTTTGAATGACCTCAATAATGTAGCATAATTGCAGATATAACCTTGAGGATTGGAAAGGGAGAATCAGAAAAGTATTAAAGATTTTTAAAAGTAGAAATTGGCCAACTAAAAGTCCTGTGAAATATCCTTCTATTTCTTTAGTAAGCAATTGATCAGATGAAAAAAATTACAGAAAAGGACACCAACTACTGAGACCAGTGTATCTATTTATCTACTAATCTATTGTAAAATAAATAATAACTTTCTAAACATTATCTTGCATTCTTTTAAAAGTGCTTTCAAGTGCTAATTTTAACAAAAAAATCACAAAACAGAAAAGATCAATGAACTCCTAACATTTGTAAAGAAAGAATATTTATAAACAAGTGAGATTCTCACAGGGATTCCTCAAAAAAAGCAATTAATTGTACCTCATAGACAGCAACACAGAGAAGAAATATACTCATCAGTGTATTTTAACACCCAAATATATCATTTAATTCAACAATAAGACACAGCTGAACACACTGCTTTTAAAGAATGACAACATTTGATGTTTCAGAGGTGCTCTTTGTTTTATCACTTTTATTTGACTGTTGGGGCATCTTTATGAAAGGTGACTCATTTTTAGCACCCTAGAAATACTTTAGATATGCCTGACTACACAAGGCAAATGTAAACTTAAATGACAGGGAATCATATTTGCCAATAAGATGGATTATAATGAAAACAGGAAGAGCCCCCACTCAATCCCATACCCTGGTAGAGTCAGAGTGCTGAAGAATCTGCAGATAAAGCTGAAACCATCTTTCAGACATCCAAGAGAGCTTTCCCTGCCTTTCTTAGAAGAAGACCCACCAAACACACAAGGCACTTGATGCTGGGCATTGCACACACTGTGGAGAATTTGTTTAGGAATCTCTGAAAATAGTAAATGTTCTGCTTCAAAGAAAATTGGATAGATCAATTGTGTCGTTCTGAGTTCCCCCAGACACTTCTGCTGCCTCCCTCTGCAGTAATGGGTCTATAAACACTTCTCAACATTTTCTAGGACAATTTGTGTTCTTGTGTTTAGATTGCAGAAGCTCAAACTTTTAAACTTTATTTGCTTTGGTCTATAGTAATTTCAAGTACTATATGCATGATAAATAATATATACTAAAAGAAGTCACTGAAAGTAAGAAGAGTGGCAAAAAGAATTTGGTTCTATTTCTAAATTTATTACAGGTACATAAGTCTGTGATCTTACCCTCTTACTCAAACCTTTTGACTCCAGTTTATTACTAAATATATGACTGCTGAAAAGTTCCACTAACCCTTGTGTCAGTAACTACTATAATTTTTACTTTCAGTATGAATGGTCATGTTTTGTGAGGTATTAATTTGAGGATTATATAACAAAGATTCAGAGTTCAGACTCTAGCAATAGTCAACCCAGTGAGAGAATTCTGCTTTTTTTGCTTTTTAGCTTTGCAAACTTGGCTCAGTCATTTTCCCTCTAAATAAGATGACTAAAAGTAGTAGCATTACATTAAGAGTGGCCATGAAGTTTAAATTAGATAATGCATGTAGAACTGAGAATTGATAGAATTACTTCAACCATTAGGGCCACAGATCAAATTCATGCAATAAATTATAATATTAAAAGTCACTTATAATGAGTTTGAAGTGAAGCAACAAAACCTTCAGCTGATCAAACCATGCCTGATCTGGAATCTGACATTTCTATATTGGAAGCATTAGTAGAAGTATGTCTTTGAGGAATAAAGAAATTCTTCCAGGTAGCACTCAGACTGAAACATATTCTGGTTTCTGACTAATGCTACAGAGAAGTGTAGCTGAGCATGTTTATGTCAAAGTAGGCCAGTTGGGAGAGTAATATCACCTACAGAATCTGCATTTCTGTAGTAACAGATCTCAATAGTAATATAAAAAAAAAAGCCAGACTAGAATTGCTGTGCCTGACATCTGTGTGACTGAGAAACAAAGGATTTTTTAAATTTAAATTTAAAATTTTTTAAAAGTTAAGTACCTTAGAGAAGTAGAGGCAGAAAGACTGAGAATGCTCTGTTGTTCTTTGTGGTTAAAAATCCAAGACTCTGGCACTGGGTAAACTTAAGTTTGCTTTCCGGTGCTACCAGTTGTCAGCTATGTGACCTTGAGCAAACAACCTAAAATTTCTGAATCTCAGTGTCTCACCCATTCAATAACCACAATAATGTCTGTTGCAGAATTGTGTTAAGGATTAAATGGAATAAGATATGAAAATTTCCATGTACGTTTCAGTTTATTATGAATTTTCTAACTAGTGGCAATTATTACATGCCATTTATAACATCAACATTAAAAGGAAACAAACATCTACTAATTCATCAGTAGATATTATTGAGGACCTACTATGCAAATAGGCACCATGCTGATGTCATAAAGATATATATTAAAAACTGTTCTGTCTGAAAGGATCCTAGAATCCTACAACATATGAGTTACAGAAACAAAGAGAAAGAAATATCTAAGTGGACTTAGGGATTGAGACCAGGCTTGTTAAAGGAGTCAAGCTTAATTTGAGAGTTGACAGATAAATAGCAGAGACCAGGGGATTTCATTTCGGGGTACATTCTTGGGAGTGGGAACAATGTTCTCAAATGAAGCATAAGCATGTGTCATGTTCAGGGACTTGATAACGAAGTAGATCAACATGGATCGGAACACAAGGAGATCACAAAAGATAGGATTTTAAAGGCAAAAGGGATTTAAACTAGAATATATGTTCCAGTTGCATTTATCTGAAATCTTCATTTATTGATGGGAAGAACAAATTTAAGTGTCAATACACAGGCTGGCCTTTTAACTCTCTTAAAAATACGTGGCAAATACTAAAAAAGTGTAGTCTTTTCCCTGTCTCATTTTCTGTGTTGTATTAATCTGATTTTTCTCATGTCTTCAATGTTATTCTCATGTTCTTACACTTATAAGAGAAAAAGAAAGGAAGTCAAGAAGCAGAGAGTAAGAAAACATTTCATAATTCAGCAAGATTTATATCAAAGCACCTTGTTAAAATACTGATTATAAAGTTATGTGTATGCATTTATATTGAGAATGTGTCCATAATTCATTTTAGATGTGCTTGATTTTATAAGTGTTCAGTTAATCTTTTTTTTGTTTTCAAAAACAATTGTAGGTTAAATTAAATCAGGCATCTGATCCCATGCTAAGCTATACATGTATATGATAACGCATGGAGTCTTACCCAGCAACGGTGAGTAGGAACAGTTTTCATTTTACATATGTAAAAAGTGAAGCTCAGAGAAATAATGTGACTTGTCCCGCTTCAAGAAACTAAGAGGAGAAGCTTTGGGAATGAATCCAACCTGTGTGAATCTGAAGCCTATGCTCTTTGCATTGTATTAAAGGGAACTGAGTTACACAACAGGAAACAGGAGGAACCACACATGCCAAGGAAGCACCCACCTCCACTTCCAAGCTCAAGTCTTACAGCCTGAATCCAGCCACCCCGATAAGTAAAACCCTACATTAAAACATTAAAGCAATTCATCTCGGTTGATTTGCGCTCGTGCTTCCCCAGTATTTGAAGAGTCAAAAATGTTTTGACAAATGATGGAATTGTGTCATAAAGACAGAATTAAAGTCATAGGTATGAGAAAAGAAAGTGTATGTGATTTTCACAAAAAAGAAAGCAAATGACATGTCTTACTCTTGTTTATTCTTCCAGCTATCCCAAAGTATAGTCAGAAACGTGGCAGGAAACTCCAACATTAATCAAAATCAGCTGTTTGCCTTATTAACGGGGCCATTAATACCGACTCAAGATGGAAAGTCACCTGTTGTTACCATTGTATTGTATAAGATAGTTACATACAGTGTATATCTGACTGCAGGCTTCTGTGGTTAGCTGTGATTTCCAAATGGCACAATGTGAAATAAAAAGCTTACAAACTGTTAGGCTATTAGTAGATATAACACATATTTCAAAATTGGTCATTAACAGAAATAGAATCAGCTATACTGTTACCTGGATAGATGTTTTTATAGTGCACCTGGGATAGTAATAAGGCCACACGTACCACCTCAAACTCCATTGCGTGTGTGCTATTCCAATCAAGGCATATACATTATTTGAATAATTAAAAATATGAGTGAATTGAATTTTGGAAAATGTTAAACAAGTAAGCACGTGACAAAAAGGAAAACAAAGGAACTTTAGAAATTTCATAAATAAAGCAAAACCTGAGTGTGTAAACATTGAGTGTGCTTTCTTACAATACTTCTTCAGAATTGTTCAGGGGAGCATGTAATTCGTATTGAAAGTTGTGGAGAAGATAACACTTCTAAACCACATGTTGTGTGAATAAGAAGCCACAGCAAAAGATAACATGAGACAAAAGTAACAAAGAAATTGTAATAGGAGAAGAGACTCTCAGGGAGAAAGGCCTCAAGCTGTTCTTAGCTTGGGTAAGGATAATGCTCTGAACACAGTAGGGACACAATCAATGCCGTGACCAACGGACTCATAAATGTAGAGCGTCTTAAAATTAATGATAACTTTAACATGTCTGAGGCCTTGAACTTATCTTACAAATTGGTCCTTGGAAAGAATAAAAGATGAAAAATATTGGGCAATCAGGAAGTAATGAAGATCTTGTAAAAATAGCTATCTACAAAAGCAGGCTGAGTGAGTCCTTGGAAAGTCGGCATATCTACAAATCAGCAGGTCCAGATGATATACCTTCTATCTGTGGGATGAAAGAAACTGGCAAGCATGCTAACTGCATCATTTACAGTTATTTTTGAAAAACTGTGGGGATCTAGGGAACTACAAGAGATGAAAAGAAAAGAAAATACTCTACTCACATTTACAAAAGAAATGAGAATGACCCTCAGAAAACTCAATAATAATTAAAGCTAAGGAAAAAGAGTGTATTTCAATGGACTATATGAAGATACTATTTAAAGAATATATTCAAATCTAGATAGAAGCATTTTCAATATTAAAATACAAAAGGAGCTTTAATACAAAAGAATATGAATTTGAGTAACATTTCAAAGTGAAGTGTTTTGTTTGTTTGTTTATAATTGTTTAATTAAAACAATTTTCTCAAATAAGAGCTACAGTTACCTAGGCACATTAAACGGGTTGAAGAATACAACTTGTAATTAGAACCATGGAGTTATCATTTCTAAAATGCTAAGAAAATATGACAATCTATATTGTCATTTTTATGTAGATAAAATTACTGCATTTGCATTGAACAAATGTTAATAGAATGCCTCTTATGTATCAAACACAGTGCTGAGTGCTGGGAACATACAGATGAACAAGATGGGTTTCCTGATCAATTATACAAAAAGCATTTAATTAGCACAGGGATTTGCATATAGTAAGCATGTAATAAAGTTGACTATAATTATTGCTAGTTATTAATTGCAAAAAAGCATTTTTCATGCAGTGGAAAAGTTCTATTAGCTGTCCTGTTTTCCCTAATAGTTGTCTTAATAAATAGTTTCTGAATGATAGATCACACAAGGAATTCTGTGAAATTTTAAGTGGGTGGAACATAAGATAGGGCACTGACCTTACCTCCTCCTCCCCGGAGAGGTGACTCGTGGCTCAGTCAATTCTGTAACCCCTTTTCCCTGCATATTTTAAAATTAATAATCAGGATAAATTTTACACTCGATGTGCACATTGAAGATAAGATAGAGAGATAGATAGAGAGATAGAGAGAGAGATAAAGAGAGAGAGAGAGAGAGAGAGAGAGAGAGAGAGAGAGAGAGAGAGAGAGATAGCCAGATAGATTTTCTCTGAATTCCTTAAAGGACTAGGGAATTCTAGCCCTAGTTTGTCATTCTAGAACTTACTTGTTTTGTAATCTAGACTGTATTTAAATGAATTTCCATTTCAGAAATATCCTTATCATTGATTTGTATTTTCTCTTAAGTTGTTTTCTGTCATTCTATTTTTTGTAAAATTGTGTCAACAAAAGGTATTCTGGACTGTCACAAGACATGATGTTTCATTATTGAGATAGTATTTAATATACATTTCATTTGGGGAATGTATTTTATTTATTTTTCATTAAAACAAGTTTTTAATATTTTTAAATTATATATATTGCAGACAAAGATACCCCTGACTTTAGAATATGATAATTTATGCAGTGAAATTTTGACTCTTTTGAGATCATTTAAAGCAGGCTATATTATATAATCAGTGATTTTTAAAATAAAATGTGTGTTTATATAGAAATTTTTAGGGGAATGGGATTAATAGTCGCAAATATCTGTCTGGGGATGGGGAAACACCTCTTATCAACAGGGTGCCTGAATGAAACGTAATTGTACACTTAACCCTTAACTGTACCCCACAAAATCATAATAAAAAATATTGATTAAAAAAATTAAAAAATTTAAAAAAATAAAAAAGAAATTTTTATGCTCATAATTTTGTTGGTCATTGTTATATAGGATTCTGTGCCATGCTTTTTGGATATAAATCCAAGTTCTACTATTTTTGAATTGCTGATGGTAGGAAACTCATGATTGGTGTCATGCAAACAATAAGAGCTATCATTTCCTGAAGGTTTACTATGTCAGTTACTGTGTTGTGTTTAGCATATTGCTTACTTAATTTTAAAACGAACTTTAAGAGAAAATGTAAAAGCTATCTATAATTCAGAAACTTGGGCTCTTAACCTCTGTTCTGCTAAACTATTTCATGCAGTAGATAAGCACCAGCCTCTCAGAATTAATGCCCTGAGATACATTATGGCAGGGGACATCATGGGATGGATAGGGAAGGAGGAGTACATCTTTGCTGATTCTGAAAGGATAGACACCTACAAATGGAGTTTTGAATTCAAAGAAAGATAAAGATATAGGTAAATGCCCACACATAAATGGAATGGTAGCAATAGATGCTGGAACCAAAATGAGGAAAGAAATAAAAAGAGAGAAGCTACTATTTCTTATACGTTAGACCTTAGAGTATGTGCCACCTCTCCATTCACTCAATGACCATGCAAGATAGACGTCTTCCTATTTATTTGACACTAAAATGCCTTTAATTATAAGATGTTTGGTAATTATGAAATCGTTACTAAACATCTTTAGTAATTTTGCAACAGTTACTAAACATTTTTAGGGAAAAAAGTTGTATGTAGAATTTACACATCAAGTATAAGTTTCCTACTAACTATAAAACTCTCAATTGTGAAAAGGTCACAGAACCAAATAAATATGGTTTCCATTTTGACAGATGTGGAAACTGAAATTCGAAGAGTTTTAGTGACGCTCTCAATGTCATAAAGCTAATTTTAATAATAATAACAGCTGAGATATATTGAGCACATATTATGTACAGAGCACTATTCTAATTACTTTTCACATATTAACTATTTTTAAAACTCACAACAATTCTATTAGGAGGTATATTTATTATCTCCATTTTACAGATGAGGGAAGTGAGACCTAAGAAATGGATGGATTGTGGTTGGCAGTAACTAAAGACTCAAGTACTTCCCATCTCCACATACTCAGCTCTCCTGGTCGTCAATGTTAGCCTCTGCTTTCTTATCTTCTGAGATGGTTCCCTACTTGGGAGTGGCTGATTCTGGGGCCCAGTTCCTTCTTGTTGGTCTTGGTTAACTGATTAATCTCTCAATACCTGGACCCTTTTTTGAGCTCTGGTAGCAGGTGTTTTTCCATTTTTGTTAAAAACTGAAATTACCCCTGCTAATTTTAATTGTCCTTTCAATAATTCTGCTTATTGCCATAAGATCAATCATTCCAGAATATTTTGATCATTTCAGCAATATGACACTCCAAATCTTCAAAATGACTCCCTATTGTTAAGTTCAGATTTTTGGCCTGTCATTCCAAAGTCTTTGAGATATGGCTCAGATTTACCATGACCTTGTCTTTCATGGTGTACCAGTGAAGAACATAGGATTTTGTGTCATGCATTTTGGATGTGAATTCAAGTTCTACTATTTGTTAGCTGTGGAACTTGAGGCAATCATCCTACTTTCCTCTATTCCGGTTTCTTTATCTTGGCATAACATTAACCAAAATGCATTAAGCATTTACTTTGTACCAAGCATTGCTTCAATATCATATCTCATCCTTACAATAACCCTATGAATTAACTTCTTTATTACACCTACGAGGAACTGAGACCTGGAGAAGTTTTGTTTAATGATCAAAGGCACACATCTAGACAAGAGAGAGACTCAAGATGTGAGTTTAAGTCCTTTGACTTCAAGGTCTGACTCTGAATTATTCTTGTTTGTTGACTTCCATGGCATGAGCATGAAAATACCACTAGACTGCAGGCTTCAGGAAAGAAATATCCTCTGTCTCCCTCATTGCTATATATATCAGGGTTGGGTTTCTGAGTGTATGTGGAGTGCATGTTTCAGAAGAATTTTTCTAATGAAAATTATTTGAAATCTCCAGTGATATATACTCATCACTTGGTAGATAATCGAGCACTCTTTATATTGACCGTGTACTGTAAAGAAAAAGGAATTGTGCCTGGCACTTAGATGATGTTTACTAAATACTTGTTGATTAATTCACTGAGCAATACATTCATATTAGGTCATATATAAAAGTTTTTCTCACAGAAGGAGACTGTCCACCCTTGTAAAAAATTTCCAGGAATTTTCTAAGGAGTTCAGTCTGCAGTTTTTATCTCAGTCTAGAATGATCTTTACTTAAGAAACTGTTGCTCTTCCTCTTGTGTATATTAGGAGGCAAGGGAAATACATATGGCAATAACCTCTGTTCTAGACTCAGGTGTATGAGTCACTTTTTGTTTACTAACTCTGTCTTTGCTGTCAGGAAACTCAGTGTTAAATGTAATGCACAATCTCAAAGTCCAGCTGTAACTCACTGTTTCTGATACAATTATGTTCCCTCTTTCATTACTTTATTGTTTCATTTATCCTTAATGTTTTTCTTTTATCTGTATTTTTCAAGCTAATACTTCAAATATTTTTAGAATATGCATGTTTATACATACTAGGCTAATAGGTCATGACATGCTTGTGAATACCTGCCTTGTTAATCCTGAGTTCTCAGACTCCAGGCTCAGTCTGCTGAAGACTAAGGCAGCTGTGTGACTTCTTCTTCCTTACTCAATGTTCTTCGTAGTGGACTTGTCTATATGAAGTTTCTGTGCTTCCCATAATTTTATAGAACTGTGGGAATCCAATTAAGAGAGTTTTCCAGGCAACTTCTTTCTTGTCTAGCACATACTTCCATCACTTCTTGGCTACTCTGCTCATGTTAGTGATGCTTTATTTTATCCAATACCTTTAATACCCATGCCACAAACCACTAGGGATGGTTCATTTGGAAAATAATTTCTTACTGCTGGGAATTACAAGGGTACCTTTATTCACAAAAAAGTGAATTATTTTGATCCAAACATTACAGAAAGACACCACATTGTATCAGAATAAAACAAAACGTATGTTTTTCAAGTTAGCTAATACTGGTTTCAAATTTGAGCTTTCACGTTTTATAGTACTCAACTTCTCTGTGCTTCAGTTTCCTAATCCTTAAAGTGGTTTAATAACAGCCTCTTCATATGATGATGGTGAGAATTCCTTTGACATAAAAGTGAAAATATGGCAGTTTTCATATTATGCACTCTGAATCATTCCTGTTTATTGACTTCCATGGCATGAGTGTGAAAATACAACTAGAATACAGGCTCCAGGAGAGAAATATCCTCTGTCTCCATTGTTGATGTATCAAGGTTCGGTTTCTGAGTATATGTGCACTGTACATATACTTTCCTATATTATTGTAAATGGCCAAATATATTATCTTCCACTAATGTAGAATGTAAATCCTTAAACACATTTTCTTTGAATAAGAAATAGCAACAAGACAAAGGGGAAAGAAAAGGGAAAAAAAGAGAAAAATCCTGTCTTCCATATTTAAGAGACAATAAAGATTTTATTGCTCCCATGGGGATAGCAAAAAAGAACAGTGAGTACCAGCTAGAAGGATGCAGATTTTGATCCCATAGCCAGAGAAAAATCCTAATAATTATAACTTCCCAACCTTTAATGGGCTGACTTACTTCATGAGCTTCCCTTCACAGAAACTATGCAAGCAGCTACTCATCTTCCAGAACTCTCTTTCAAGGAAAATCTTCTGAATTGGGTGGGAAATTATACAACACACTTATAGGATATCTCACAGCATATATGCTGAATCTAACTGTGATGTCTCTCTAGGTTTTATGGTTGTTCATATCTTTCTTGAAACTACATCTTAGGTTGCAAAGGCCATTTTTTCCTAGAGAAAAAAGGATTATTTTTCAGTCAAGGATATATCTGAGGTTTACAATTCTAAATATTTATTTATGTAGTACACATTTGTTGGACTTCAGACACAAAGGTATGACAAAAGATTAAAAAGAAACATTTCCTCACTTGGATATGGTTTTACTTATTCATTTATACACTCATTCACATATTTATTTATATATTCATCCAACAATTACAGTTTTTTGAGACTTTCCTGTTAGATTTATTGAAATTTTAGGCTTTGGAGATATGCAGATACATTCATAGATTTTATATTAAAGTAGAAGAGGAGACATTCATAGACTTCACATTTAAGTAAAAGAGGCAACTGACAATAAAGTTTTATAAATAAAAAATAATAATTTTAGAGTTGACTTTTTAGGATTTTTTTCATGTTTTAGAAAACCAAATAAAAATCAGGGAATGCCAGCTTGAAGGTCCTTCAAAAAGCAGAGGACAGACCCCTCCTAGGTGAAGTTTCTGTCAAGGCTGGTAGACCAGCTGCATACAGCTCACTCCTGCCACTCAGAAAATGCAACAGCTGTAGATCATTATCTTCAGGAAGTCTCTCTTGGTGGGATCAAAATGATGATGGTTTTATCTGAACCTTCTTCAAGGCTCAATATAATGTATATTCAGATGAGTAAAACCATCTGGCATGGTTAACCTTCATTCAGGTAGAGTTATTTTTTCATTTTACTTAACAAGCAGTTTTAAAGCTGCTATCATTGGCAAGTCTCAGGCCTCCACGGTAACTGGAACTTAGAATTTCAATGTTTTGATGACAGATGATTACTGCATGGTATCTAATAGATATCCCCAATTTTTCATCTCTTTCAAGTACTTCTTTTGTCCATACTTCCTTGTACATCACAGAATGAATAAAGAGGAAAGGGAAAATAGACCACACTCATAATTAGACCTCATAATTACTGAGTGCTGACCACATGCCAGGCGCCATGGAGTGTGCTTTATGCACATTATCTTAGGTAATCCTTATAAAAACCCCATGAGGTAAGCATGATTATCTCCATTTACATTTGAAGAAATCAAGTCACTATGTCAAGTAATGTGCCCAAGCTTATTGATCCAGACAGCGCAAAGCCAGGATAGGCACTCACTGTCTCCCCGTCCCTGGCGGGCCTCTCCTTACCTCTTTCCTGCTCCAGCTTTAGGATGAAAAGAAATGTGGACTTAAAGGGTGTCTGTGTGTATCTGCCCTAGAATTGTGTCACTGCAGGTAGCTTTAGCTATATGTGTAGCCACACAGCATTGACAGAGAAGTAGATTTTCAAAGAAGTAATGTTGCAAGTTTCTCTTAAAAAGGTTTTCTTTAATGAATATGCCTTTTTGTCTCACTAGGCTGTCAATTTCTTTCTGATTTTCCTTTCTATGTTTACCTTAAAGAAGAAATTCTTTCATCTCCCCTGAATTGGCTTAGTAATTTAGAGGAAATCTGACTGATAAATCACCTCTAAATAGAAAAATGAAACTTCTCTTAACTCAAGGAAAAATATGTAAAAGTAACTGTCTGCTGGGGGAAAAAACTGTTATTAGTTCTGAGAGGTTATCTGAAAAGAATTCCCAATATAAATGGTAGGGTATAAGGCAACTCTAATCTTTGAAGAAAGGCTATCGTTGTCCGAATGATTTTCTGTTAGTAATGAAAACCCAATAAAATAAAGGTTAGCATTTTATATATAGCAATATATTTGGGAAAATAAAAGAAGAAAAAGGAGAAGGTAGACGAAGAAGAGAAAGAAAGAATAGTTAATTCCTCAGTATGAAAGAGCCCTTAGTCAAATCATCAATGTTCATTTTAATCCTCATTTGTCATCCTTATCCCAATTATACATTTCTGTTGAAAAATGCGTAAAAAGGCCTTTCTCTGATCACACTGGTATCACATTTTATAGAAAATAAATATGATTTTTAATTTTTCAAGTGTCAATTTTTAAAAATACTTAAATATCTTTCTTCTTGTTTATTTATTGTCAATTTTCCCCATTAGAATATCATCAGCTTAAAGTAAGAAACACTATGCTTTATTTACTGCTTTATCCACAATTCCTAAACATAGGCTTGGCATAAAGTAGACAGTCAGCATATTTTTGTAGAATGAATGCATGAAAACCAATGTATTGAAACATAAGTATGTTTATTCAAGTATTAGAATTTTTAAAATACTTATACAAGGGGGACCCAAAAATGGAATCTATTCATAAAAATTTGTGTATTTATTCTTACATGTTAAACTTCAGTCACCTTCAAAATACTCTCTGTTGCAATGCGCCTATCTAGATGTTTTTTCTACTGCTCAGTTTTTGAACTTGTCAAATTTGATGCCTTTTAGTGCTGCTGCCATTTTTGGTATCACCTCTTCCACATCTGCAAAATGTTTCCCTTTGAAGACTTTTTTCATCTGGGAAAACAAGCAAAAAATAAGTCACTCCAGGGGAGATCAGGTGAATGAACTGGGTGGGGCATGGGGCGAGGGGGGGCCATGCCATTTTTGGTCAAAAACTGAATACTCAGTGTGGTGTGGGCATGTTGTTTGTGTAAATCACTCATCATGAAATGGGCAAACACATCAAACGAATCTCAACAACAACAAGAAGTAACTGAAGCAGAACACAGCCTCTCATGACAATGCTAGCTGGTACACTGATTCAGATGGGTTCCTAGAGCACTTACTTGTGGAGGCAAACTCATACAAGGAACCTACCCTGTCAAAAATACTTCTGGGTTTGTTTTGGGGGTCCCCATTGTGTACAGCAAATAAACATAGGTAACAATTTGCATTCAAGGTTGTGGTCCCCATATATGTATATATAGACAAATAATTCACTTCCTTTTTAAATAATAATCAGAGTGCCAGGTTGTCTTATGCAACAGAATACATATTGTAAGTACACAAAAGAAGGTTCAGATAATACCAATAGTGTGATCATAGAACAGAGCCAATAAAATGGAGAGAATGGGAATTGACAAGAACAAAAGAAAAGGAAGTTGCTCACTTTAATAATGGTGGCTTGTGGACACTAGGAGTGCCCAGATTACAATTACAGCGTGATGAAACTGTAGTCATTGTTTTTTTTCATCACATTTTAGACTTCTATACCATATTATTCCTGTAGTAACTTCAATTATGCATGAGCCAAAAGCAAAAAGATTATTTTAGTGCTTTGTCTAATGCTGAGCACATTGGTATTTCCACCTCCAGCCTGTGATGTTGCGAAGTATATTATAACTGTGTTCTTTGGTCTATATTCTTCCATACTTCCAAATGCATTGGTGTGAATCCTTTAATTCACACACAATACTTTGGACTTTAATTATTTTCCTCATTATTTCAGTGCAACCATGTACATTAGTACATGCTATAAACGTGAGGCTTAAAATAAATGCATCCAGCCGGGCTCGGTGGCTCAGCCTGTAATCCCGCGCCTTTGGGAGACTGAGGTGAATGGATTGCCTGAGCCTGCGGGTTCGAGACCCGCCTAGGCAGTGAGACCTCATCTCTACAATAAATCAAAAAGAATCAGCCGGGCGTGGTAGCACATGCCTATAATTCTGGCTACTTGGAAAGCTGAGGCAGAAGGATCGCCGGAACCCAGCAGGTCAAGGCTGTAGTGGCCGGGAGCAGTCACTGCACTCCAGTCTGGGTGACAGAGTGAAACTCCAACTCAAATAAATAAATAAATAAATAAATCCAAGCCAAGAAGATATTGGTGCATAAGCAATAGAACTTTAAGAGGAAATGGAACCATAGCTCCTTGGTATAACATTCGTCTGATACTATTGCTCACTGGCATTGGGTCTATCTCATATGACAGGAAATAGGAAGTGGAGAGAATGGTCCTTTGTAGTTTCTTCCTGGGCTCCAAGTTCATCAGAATAAGTCATGAAGACATTCTTTGAAATGCACTATCCAATTATCTGAGATGATGATAAATGAACAAAATGCTAGAGAGGATCAAGGGAACACAGCTTTGGAGCGTCTGGAAAAAAATCCTGTGGCTCAGTTCACGTATGTTCTTGTGTTCTGCAGTTCCCAGCACACCATGACAGTGTAACACTCACACCACGCCAAGGTGATGTTCAGGAAACAGACCCGAACTCAAGCCAGCAGATGCAGTGTGAGGCCTCACTGCTTCTAAGTCATGGGACCTCATGCAGAGCTCATTTGTCACACCTGGACTATACTGTCTTCTTCACAGGGAGGTAGTAAGCCTTACATTGGGTAAACTGCAAAAATGTTCTGCAGGGATTTTAGCCACAACTCATCTGCGTAAATATTGACTGATTCTGAAAGTACATCTGATGTAATGGGTATGTTAGATGTGGAAACATGAAGCAGCTAGATGGTTTTTTGTGACTTCTGGAAATCAGTTTATAAGTATAATTCACACACAGGTGTAAACCACATTTTGCTTGTGTATCCTTTTAGTGCTTATATCTCAGGAGCAAGAGAATTATTTCCTTTAGTAGAGGCTGTAATAATCACTAAAAGCAAGGGCCTTGAAGGTCAGGATTATGGTGTATGCTTTTTGGTATCTCTCCTCACTGTCTGGCAGAGTGTTAGAAATTTAGTGATTAACTACTGAATTAAGTATAGCCAGTAGGGGAAGAAATATGAGAAGTCCTGGTGAACAATTCCATAAATTTTTGGATTTTTCACAAGATTGCCAAATCCTTAAGATACCAATCAACATAAATTGTTAACTTATGATAATAAGCCCTAAATCTTAGTAACCTACAATAACAAATTCTGTCACATTCATGTTACATGTCAGTGGGTCGACTGTGACTCTGCTCTTCTTCTTTGTGCTGGGACACAGGCTGATGGTGTCCCTTTTCTTGAATATTGCCAAACTTGTAGCAAAGGAATAAGAGTATAAGGAGCTACAGAATGGATTTCAAAGCTTCTGTTTTGATATGTGTCTTTCTGTGCACATTTCATTGGCCAAAGGCAATTATGTGACCTCTCCTGATGTATGATTCTTTTGCTGGGTGGGAAACTGCCAATTACATGACTAAACCTAAAGTCATGAGGAAGTATAATCCATGCCCAGGAAAGGGAAGCAAGTATTTTGAACACTAATCTAGAATAACACAGTTACTAAAACAAACAAAAAGAAAAGCAAAGAAAAAAAAATCTACATTACCTTCCTGAACTATAAAATTCATATTAAATGAACATTTAATTAATATGTTACAAAATAGTACATTATTTGCATATTTTATACTTTTGAGTGTTTACCATGAGCCCATGATTTTTAATACTAATTCAGTGGCTAGTATTCTCTTATGCTATTCTTTAACCCCAGCGTGTCATCTTGATTACTGAATAGAGAGGATGGAATTTTCCCCTGGAATACTCACATGGTGCCTATCACAGGCAAAGATTTGAAATCTCTCAGCTCAACCTGCTTTCTCTTTTTTGGCAACTATACCAGATTTGAGTAGTTAGCTTAAAATGGACGGATTGTAAGTAAAATATTTTTGCATTATAAAAAATGAGCACGTTGTCTCATTTCCTATTAATATCCTAAGAACTATGTTCTGTATTTAGAATTGTCAGCTCTGATTTTTCAATAAACCTTTAACTATTTGCCCCTTCACTACACTCCATGAACCAGGTAATAATGATGTCACTTATTTTGCAGTGTTTTGAAATTAGTTCTCTCTTCTCCATCTCCATGTGTGTGTGTGTGTGTGTGTGTGTGTTTCAAATCTCAAAGGAATGCAACCATAGGCAATTTCGCCAAATGAGGTGTGATTGCTTCCCTCAGAAAATTACTTCACACTTTAATTATTTTTCTGACATTTTCACCAATAAATAATCAGAAGTTTTCAAACAACACAACATAGAGTTTGAACTCTGAGCCTGAAGGTTAGGAAGACTTTCATTTATCTCTGTCCACATGATATGAGTTATTGGTTACTTGCTGTTCAACAAAGACCCATTATAGGAAAATTATATTGTAAGGTGATCGTGACTAATGAATTTTGCTTAATCTTTGCCTACATTTGATTTGCTAAACTTCGCAATCATGGCATTTTCTTCTTCTTCCTCTCACTCTCTTTTTTTCATTGATAAAAGCTGCAGGTTGTCCGGAAAAGCTATTGTAGTTCAATATGGCTGTCTTTCTTGACATTTACATGCATCTCAACTTTATTTATTTTACCGCATAGTACCTAGCTGCCTAGCTGGAGAAATGAAGATCGCATATTCAGCAATTTATGCAATCCCAGCCAAAAGACTATTTTACTGTCTGTTGAATAATTAGCAATGTGCTTGAAGAGAGAATATACAGTAACTTGCCTGACTTTGGGCAAAAAAAAAGATTAGAATGACAAATAGCCAGACTCTAGGGTCAAATGCTTTGCCAGTAGTTGCATATGTTTATGCCAAAATACATAAAGAAATGTCACTTCAGCACATGAGTGATGACAAACACTCCAAGTGGGGCTGCAGTTCATCAATCATTTCAAATGCGCAGATTGGGTTTACCTATATAAACAAAAGCAATAAAACTACTCAAAGTCTCACCTTAAACAATTCAAGCATGACATAAACACTGTTACTGCACAGTCAAGCCCCATTTTACTTGAGAAGCAGTCAGAAATGTCCCGACAAACTATGATTTATTAAGATTAATAAAGCACGTCTTTAATAAAAAAGTTCTGCTAATATTTTGCATAAATATAGGAATCTCATTCAGCATCACAGTGCATCAGAAAGCACATGCAGCAGGGAGTGTGATTAACGAACCTTAAAACTGTAGATTCACAGTCATTCTCAACAAGGTTTCAGGTTCAGGGTGGTGAGCATGGAGAGACCTTGAAGCAAGAATCCACAACAGGTAAGTTGCTCGAAGCTCAATTTTAATGATTCATTAAGAAGAAGGTGAATTCATAAAACTATTATGTTTTCCAAGCCATTTTTTTTTCTCCCTAGGATGCTTTTGAAACATTGATCCTTTAAGTAATCTGTTAATGGTTTAGAAGAATAAATACTATATTACTGTTGGTCCCTTCTTGGTAAAGAGAAAGTCAGGAGTCAAGGCCATGGACTGTGGGGCAGAATTGAAGTCAGAAGTTTATCCAAGCTTACATGCCATATCTATTATTTGAGAAAGTGCATTGGGAGCACGAGGACTGTGTTTCTCTCCTCTTCCATCTGCGTGCTTTGTCTGACTTAATGCTTTGAATCACTCTTTAGAAGAAGTGAAAGGTAGCAATGCCACTGCTATATTATTAACGAAGTGAAAATTCAGCCCAGAGCAAGCAACACAATTTACTGATAACCAGTGAAGGCTCTTCTGAGTCTGCTGGTAGAGAAGTTAAATGTGTTTGTTTATATTAATTTTAATGTTTTTCTTCATTGAGATATAATTGAAAAACAAAAATGTCTTTTATAGTGCACAACATAATGTTTTGATGTATGTATATATTGTGAAATGATTACTACAATTCAAGTTAATTAACATATCCCTTGTCTCACAGATTTGCAGTTTTGGTGTGTGTAGTTAGAACATTTAAGATGTGCTCAGGGTAATTTTCAAGCATACAATACATTGTTGCTAATTCTAGTCACCATGTTTTACAATAGGTCTTCAGAATTTATTCTTCCTTTTAAATAAAACTTTGTAACCCTTGACCAACATCTTCCCAACTTTAAGTGTCTTGATTCCTGAAATGAGGAACTTGATTTAGTTGAACTATACACAATCAAATTTCAAATCAAATTTAATAAGAAGTGAGCCAGATTCTCTCTCCTTAATCTCACTGTAACTTTAAGTGAAACTGAATGAAAAGTGGGGGAAAAAACTCTCTGTTCAGGGTGCAACTGGAAGATTACAATCTTTATGGTAATTTTTTCTTTCATTTGCCAATTTTGTAGATTTAGAAAAGGTTTAAAAATTCAGACATTTAATGTATCTGAAATTAACTAAATTCCTTAAGAGAAGTCATTTTGTTGTCTAGCTTCTTGAGAATTAGAAACAAACTCAATAGCCTTTTAGATATTATCTTTCGGGTGACCTAGTCACAATATTCAAACCAAAAAGTTGATTGAAATGAACTTTCCAAATAATTCAAAATGGAAGAAAATGGAAAATGCTTACTTAAGATTGCAAAATAATGCTTCTTTTAAAAGTCTATGAAATAATTGACTTGCTTCATTGGTCATTGACGTTCCTAGGAAATAACATCACATTAAGAATTAAAGGACAGCCAGGCTCGGTGGCTCAGACTGTAATCCCGTGCCTTGGGAGACTGAGGTGAATGGATTGCCTGAGCCCGCGGGTTCGAGACCCGCCTGGGCAACTTGGTGAGACCTCATCTTTACAATAAATCAAAAAATTAGCCGGGTGTGGTAGCGCACCTGTAGTTCCAGCCCCTTGGAAGGCTGAGGTGAAAGGATCGCCGGAGCCCAGCAGGTCGAGACTGCGGTGGCTGGGAATGGCCACTGCACTCCAGTCTGGGTGACAGAGTGAGACTCCAACTCAAAAAAAAAAAAAAAAAAAAAAAGAATTAAGGGACCAGGGCATAATTCTGTTCTGCCACAAATTCAATAACCAGTTGGGTATTTGCTGGAAAGAGACAAACTGAAAACTATGAGAAATTTCAAAGAACTCACAGTCCAGTGAGGAGAAAAAAAAACAAACCTATAATTTCCTCTGTATTTTAACATTGGAGCTGCCATCTAGAGAAAGAAGATCCTTGCTTCATGAAAAGCTTTATGTAAACTTTAGGTTCATCACTGTCCAGACCCAATTGCTGTGAAACTTATACAGGTTGAACTTAAACTGCTGATTTTCATCCTCCTTTATTCCAAGTGTCATTGTATTTTAATTTAGCTCTTCCCCCCAAACCTGTTTGTGTCAAATTAAAAGAGCAAGTGGAATTTTTCTTGACAAGGTCTAAAGAAATTAATTGAGCTGATAACTGATATGTGGACACACACACACACACACACACACACACACACACACACGTACACACACATATTTATCAAACGCACCTTGTAGTAGGTATTGGCAAATGTCTTGAGCTGAGTTTCCCTAAAATGCAGAGCCTAAAATGAAATAATGGTTCAGGTAGATTCTTCTGAGAGATCTCAAGAAACAGAAGCGGACAAAAACTTTGTAGGGTTTATTAATCTCTGAAAAATTGATATTTTTAGGGTTGGATAATGCTTTGTAGTAAGGGGGCTATGCCATGTGTTGTAGGATGCTTAGCATCTTCCATGACCTCCACCAACTACATGCTAGCAACCTCCACCTTCAAGCTGTAACCAACAAAAATGTCTCCTGACATCACCAAGTAACCCCAGGGACTGGGGAGCAAAATCGCCCAAGTTTATAACCACAGGCATAGAATGACACCCAAAAGGAAGGAAAGTCAACCTAAGGACATGTTATTAGGCTACTCATGACTAAGGCACCTGGGACTCTGTTCTCTTGTGGACCCTCTGCACATATAAGATGTAACTATGCTTTGTTTACCTGAGGGAGGGAAGAAAGAAGTATTTACCTACTGGGTCATGTCTGTCATTTGTCAGGGATCATCCCATGGGGTATCAATGACTTGTATGCCTTTGTGACTGTGTCACAGTGATTTGGTTCATTCACATAGGCATCCTACAAGTCATGACAAACTCTCTAGCTCAAAATGCAAGCTGGGAGCTGTGGCTCATGCCTGTATTCCCAGCACTTTGGGAGATGGAGGTGAGAGTATTGCCTGAGCCCAGGGGTTTGAGATCAGCCTGGGCAACATGGTGAGATCTCATTTCTACAATAAATGAAAACATTGGTCGGTGTGGTGGCTTGCACCTGTAGTTCCAGCTACTTGGAAGGCTGAGATAGAAGGATTGCCTGAGTCTAAAAGGTTAAGGCCGTGGTGGCCGTGAGCATGCCACTGCACTCCAGTCTGGGCAACAGAGTGAGACGATGACTCAAAAAAAAAGAAAGAAAGAAAGAAAGAAAGAAAGAAAGAAAGAAAGAAAGAAAGAAAGAAAGAAAGAAAGAGCAAGGAAATGTTGCTAAGGCAGATGTTTCAGGTTTATGTCTGGGTGAGATTGGTTGCTACAGCCATACAGGAGGAAAAATGTGGATTTAAGGGACATGAGATGGGTCGAAAAAGTGTCAGATGTAACCTAAAGACACACAATGCTACTCTTAAGACTGGAGTTTTCCTCTTTGTATGCATTTAAAGGAGAGTAGAGTACATATGTGGGGGATATATATGTGTAATTGGGAACTTTTTCCTCTGTAAAAAGCAAATGCTACAGTCTCATCAACCCAGGAGATGCAATGTGCCAGAAATAGAGACATTGCATTAAAATTAATATTCACCCTAGTCAATGACTTTGGAGTTTGCCCTTTAATTCATGTATTTAAAATGTACTTAAACTATAATATCAGGTAAAAGAAACACATGGAAATTACGTCAAATTCTTACAGAGTAGTAAAATGTGAGGTGCATAAAAATAAGATTATAAGTATGAAATCCAATTAAAATTTCACAGGAAATTTGCTGCAAGAATATATTTAGTAAAAATGCCTAATCACAATTTTTGAGTAAAATTTACATTTGTATTTGAATTTTAGTTTTTAAGAAGACATTAGCTTATCAGGGACATATATAATGAAATATATATTTAGATTGTTATATGATAATAAGTGCTTATATAGCTATACATATATGTATGCACTTATACACATGCTCAGGATTTTCTCCACTTTTCATTTAGCTTATTAAAAATGAATACAAACAGACTCTGAGCTCCAGAACCCTCTAAGAGCTTATAGCCTGTAGCAGCTTTCAAGATAACAGCTTCTTCAACCAGAGGAGTTCTGACTTCTCGGTCAGGCTGTTTGAAGTTTCCAAGGCTTGGGGAGAGGGTGGTCTTTTCAGAAAAAAGACAGTATTTCAAAGAAAAGACATACCTTTTTTCCCCCTCTTTAGTGCCAAGATTTGAAAATGCTCTGAAGAGGGAAAAAAATATTTTCCCTTTAAAATGTAGTATTTCTCTGAAGAGACCCATCCCTCCGCCTGGCAGACTTTCAGACGTGCTCCCTGCCGAGGATTCTGTGCTCAGAAGCTCTGGGCCATACCCTGAAACCAGTCATTCAAATCAGATTCTTCCCATAGTAACCAGCTAAAATCAATTATCTTGAAAGAGTCTCCTTTTTTCAGGAAGTTTATTTATCAGACATATAAATTATGTTGGAATGGTACCCATTAATTGGTGAAGGTAGATTATTTATTCTCAAATATCCATCAATATACTTCTTTGATCTGAATTTGCCAATTCTTGTTTAAAGGGAAGATTTAATTTAAGTTTGGTAAAACCATATTGCATTATGATATCGTATTTTTCTTTCCAACTCCTCAAAGTAGCTGGTAAAGGTAATTATCTTTAAAGAGAAGGAAACCTGGTGTCCAAAATTTTGCCTGGCCTTAGGCCAGTTACTTAACCTCTTGGAGCTGAACTTTTCTAATCTTTCAAATGAAGCCATGCCCCAGGATTGTTGTGAAAACTAAAGGAAGTCGTGTCTATAAAGTACCTAACATTGAGAAGTCATCAACCTGTACTAGTCTTTTTCACTATTATTCAGTCATAAAAATAATCACTATCATATAACATCTTCAGCCCCATCTTATTTATTTGTAAAACAGCAAGGAACACCTTCCTCAGGGGGTTGTAGAAAGAGCCAATGAAGTAACTGATCTAAGGCCCTGAGCACAGCGCTTGCCTGGTGATAATTGTTTCACGCACATTCAGTAGTGAGTGGTGGTAGTTAGGAGTAGTTGCAGAGCAACTTCATTATTGCCATCATCACTAATAACAAAACCATGAAGCATCTAAACTGTGTGTGACATTCTGTTAAACACCAGAGGTTAGAGTGTTAGGGAACATAGGCCCGAAGGAGTCAGGGCATACATATATGAAAGCTGAAAGTACTCTGAAAAATTAGCATATAAGTTACAAAAGCAGATACAGCTTTTAAGTGATATAAGCATAGCAAGGAAGAAGTCACTGTTAGCAAGAGTATTCGGGGACAGAGATGGGACAGACTCGAGAACTAATGTTGAAGAAAAGGTAGGATTTATTTGAGAAGCAGAAAAGAAAGGAGACATTTTAGTTAGAAAATAAGATACAATGATAAGAATGCACCTTGTGTTTCAGGAAAACAAAGGATAAACCAGATTGTCTAGGGCAGGATGTCATGTCAGAGATTTATCAAGAGTGGGAGAATTGGAAGGGGCTCAGATGGAAAGAGTCTCGGTTACCAGGTGTGGGAGTTTTACTCTCTTCTTCAAGAAGAGATGGCAAATGGAAGGGTTTTAAACAGAAGAATGACATGCAAAGCCAAATTTTAGGAAGTTTGGGTACAATATATGTAAATGTCTTCCTCAAATTTCTTAGCCAATTAAAAAACTCATCAAGGGTAAATACGTGAGCTGGTAATTCTTATGTACTTGTCATTTATAATTCCAAGTAGATCTCTTAAATTTTAATTTCAAGTATGAGAAACTATATAGCCTCTCCTAAGATATATTGCCAAGCTAGGTGTTTATTCTAGCTCAAATGGGAAAACTATTCTTTTCTCTTCTTCTCCTTTTCCTCCTCCTCCTCTTCATCTCTTCCTCCTTCTTTTTCCTCCCCTTCTTCATCTTTCTTATTCTTTTCTTCATGCTCTTCTTTTTTCTTCTTTCTCCCCCTCCTCCCCCTTTTCCTCTTCCTCCTCCTTTTCCTCTTCCTTCTCCTTTCTTCCTTCTCTTCCTTCTTCTTCTCTTCTCTCTCTCCGTCTCTCCCTCTCTTCTAGCTCTGTTTTTGTCTCAGAGAGAGACAGAAACATTTTCTAAAAAATGGCCCTTTATAAAGAATAAGTTAGAAACTTTTGTAACAGACTGTATCTATTTTTTTTTATAAAATCAATGCAGCACTCGAAGAGAAGAAGTAAAAGATAAAGACAGAGAAGCAGAATAAGGAGAAAAGAAACAAAATCAGGTGGTAGGCTCACACACAATTCAAAAGCACTGAACCAATTCAAAAGCTCTAAAGGAGCAGAAATGAAAATTAACCCCTTTTGTGAGAGATTAAAGGTGGGAGACATTGGGATGATAATTAAACTGGTTCCTCTTTACTGGAGCTGTCCAGAGTAGCTTGGACATAAGCAGCAGACTCAGAAACCAATGTTGTTCTCGGTCAGCAGACACAATTTATCAGAGACACTGCTATGCTCTACTCAGTGTGTGGTGATAGAGCTATACCTCTTATAAAATATTTGAAATCAGTATTCAGCCATAAAAATAAAAAATGAAAAGATAAGTATCTTAGATAGGACTGTCAACAAAAACCATAAACTGGGTGACTTAAACAACAGATACAAACTTTCTTATAGCTCTGGAGGCTGGAGTTCTAAACCAAGGTTCCTGAAAGTACTATTGGTAAGGGCTCTTCTCCTGGCTTGGAGATGACTGTCTTTGGCTCAAGGAGAGAGCTCTGGTGTCTTTGCCTCTTCTTGTAAGGTGACCAACCCTATCAGATTAGAGCCTTACCCTTATGACCTCATTAAACCGTGACTGCTTCCTTATATCCCGACACAGACACATGGGGGATTAAGGCTTCAACATTTGAATTAGGTGGAGACACAATTCAGTCTATTGCAATAACAGGCTTAGAATATTTGAATCCAAATTCTAACAATAACTATCTGTTTGTCCTTGGGTTAATTATTTACACTTCATATTCTCCACCGGAAAAAAAAAAAGGATGGAGGAATATTGCTGGGCTAGAGATTTCTGAAGACCCTTTTAACTTTAATATTTTCATATTTCATCATTATGAATTTTGGTGTAAACTGGTTTCCATAGGTTCATGCAAATAGAGAGAGAGAGAAACCTTGGAAGAGTCAATACAAGTGTGATCACAATATGACAGTATTGCTGGCCATAGATGGAATGGGGTTACAGGAGCAGATGCACTGGACTCACAAACTCCAGGTTGAGATGTGATCGCTCATCTAGTTTAAAAGTATCCTGATTTTCATTGCCAAAAGCCTGTTATTTTTGAAAAGTAAACAGACGAGTATTTCAATCAGGTTTTTAAGATAGGAGCCAAAGCATAATGCCTTACTTCATGACTGGATTCTCACACAATTTCACTACTCATCTTTGAATGTGTGTTCTTATGGACAATAACACCTTCTTTGCAACTATGATTATCAATATTTGGTGGAACCCACATCACTTTCTGCTTTTTCTGGTACTACTTATTCTAAAAGAAACATCAAAAATCAAAAATAATAGCTACAGTGAACTTGTCAGAGAAACAATGATAAATCATGTTTAAGATAATTTAAAACTAGCCGGGCTCGGTGGCTCAGCCTGTAATCCCACGCCTTTGGGAGGCTGAGGTGAGTGGATTGCCTGAGCCCGCGGGTTCGAGACCCACCTGGGCAGGTGAGACCTCATCTCTACAACAAAAATCAAAAGATTAGCCGGGTGTGGTAGCGCGCGCCTGTAATTCCGGCTACTCGGAAGGCTGAGGTGGAATGATCGCCGGAGCCCAGCAGGCCGAGGCTGTGGTGGCTGGGAGCGGCCACTACACTCCAGTCTGGGCAACAGAGTGAGACTCCAACTCAAAAATAAAAAACAAAAAATAAAAAAAGATAATTTAAAACTGACGATCAAAGGGTGGTTTCTAGTTGATGGAGAAACTTTAAGACTTCAACATTCTAGGTTCTGTGAAAAAAATATGGCAGTTATTTTCATAAACTTTTCTATATTCCATTGAATCCTACAGGATTAGAAACCCAAGAAAATATTCATAAAGTCACTGTTGTGTGATTTATTATAGTTACCAGAATTCACTCCCAGATCAACAGATCCAAGATCACTGGCAGCCCTGAGGGAATAAAAGAGAGACAATTCTGAAGGATAAGTAAAAACTCAGCAGTGTAGAAGTAAGAATTACTGAATAGATTTTTTCCATCCAGTGTCCTAGCTAGTGAACAATACCTTCTGCCTCTTTAAGGTAACTATTTATTTGCCCTGGTGTGGACAGAGAACATTTTGCTTTGCCTTAAAAAAAAAAAAAAAAGAATGTGTGCTCTAATGGAAGAATCAAATTATATCAGAAAAGGAAGCACTTTAAGCTTTATTGCTGTAGATCACTCTGCCTCCAGCTGTGAAACTGATTGATGTTTAAAGCCCCTGAGGCACTGGCAGCTGTGGTGGATGATTCAAATAAGAAGAAAAAAAAGTGTGTGAGTATTCACGTGGGTGTGAGTGAATGAGTGTGCAAATGTGTGTGGGTGGGGAAGAAACTATATGGCTAAATTTATTTTCATTTTATAAATTTCCTCTAAAGATTTTTTTATAAAAGTCTTCTAAAACAGATGAATAGACAAATAGACATTTAATAGATACTTAGATATTTAGATAGGAAAATAGAAGTGTGTGTGTGTGTGTGTGTGTGTGTGTGTGTGTGTGTGTGTGTGTGTGTGTATGGAGAGAGAGAGAAGAGAGGAGAGGAGAGGAGAGGAGATCTGAATGCTCAATTAAATGATGCTTTATTCTTATGTCATCAAATAAAGACTTATTTGAGGAATTATTAAAGGAACCAAGGTACAGCATAAGGAGTAAGGTTCTTGGTCTTATTTACCATAAACTAGCTCGATTTGCAAGGTATAGTTGAATTGAGTTGAATTTTCAAAATGCCTAAACTAGCTGTATTGGTCCACTCTTGCTTTCCTGATGCAAAAACTGGTCCAGAGATTGCATTATATGACGAAAAACAAGGCACTCCTGGGAGGAATGCTACTCCCATCCAATAACCCAAATATATATTAAACACATACTTTCCACCCAGCATTATAGCTGGAAATATAAGTTGGGTGTGGAAGAGTCTCCCTCCCCATAAACCCAGGTGGATGCCGGTCGAGTACGTTTGACAGTGATTTACATTTGCATAAAACATGTCAAGACTTTCTTTTTGTTTATTTCAATAGCTTTAGGGGATATAAATAAGACTTTCTAAATCTCCTGAAAAATCTACAAATTTTCTTCACATGTCTATTCTTTTGTGTTCAGAAGCCAAATATATAATATGACAAGGATGCTACTCTTTTTGTTGAAGTTAACAGGAATAAAACAAAGTTGGTGCTTATTTGTGCATAATAAATACATACTGGAATAGAAAGATACAGTGTATCCAGAAGGATATACTGGAATGGAAGAGATATAGTGTAGTGTCTACAATGTCAATTTCTTTTATAATAGGCCTAAAGATATGTTTTTTAAAAATCTCTAACCAGGTTAGCATCAGCTAGTATAAGTTAGTTAGAACTCTTATCTTAGGATGAATTTTTGTTCATAAGAGTATAATGGTGTTTTTAATTGGACCTCTTAGTACTCTTTAGTGAGTACTTTTCCCAGTGAAAAAACCCTCCTAATCCCATTATAAGCCTGCAGTTTCCTTCCTGCTGTCTGCTAAAGGCTTTCTGCACATAGCCTTCAAAAATTTTCAGCTTACTTAAAAAAAAAATAATAATTTCATTCTTGCATGGTGAGTTAAATAGTTTAAATTGATTTCTGAGACCTATCAGTCTGGAAATTAATTTAAAAATTGATTAAGAACATTTCAAAGGAATGCCTGTGCTTGTTTTTTCTCACCCACAACTTTTATATATAATTTCAAGTTCCCCTCCCAGAGCTTGTAAACAGGGGCCTAAAAATGTAGCTGGGAGAGAAATACGTTGTTTTTATTATAAAAATATTATAAAATTATATCTTTGTTGTATAGACAAATATTGTTATTACCTTGTGAGTGCTGTAACTAAAATGTAGAAGAATAGGACCGTTGTGCAGGATATGTCTTTAATGATTTTGTTCCTTTTGTAGAATATTCTTTGCCCTTCCACTAGATATTCTAATATGATTCTCTTGTAGTCCAGGTGCCAAACACTCTACATCAGAACATTAATTTGCCGTTATCCATTTGAGTCAGGTCACTATCTGCCATGATGCATGTCTTTCTGACTTCTTCTGATCTGTAGCAGAGGAGAAATCAGATTGACTAAACCTCGACAAGAGCTCTGTCCTTAGAGTTTCTATGGAACAGGAGTTAGTATTGTAGGAACAGCTACTTTTCTTAAGCCTGCATTTGTTTACAAAACACACTGCTTTAAATAGGACTTTGTGTAATTAGAGTATCTTTATGCTGGAAAAGCTGCTATAGTTTCAGTGACTGGGTGCTCCCAAAGTCCATATGTTGGAACCTAATCTGCAGTGTGAAGATACATGGACATGTGGCCTTTGAGACACGATTAAGTCATTAAAACCTTTATAAAAGAGATCCCAGAGAGATCCCTTGCCTCTTCCATTATGTGAAGTTACACTGAGAAGATGGCCATCCATCTTTAAGGAAGTGGACCCTCACCAGACTAGCTAGCTCCTAAATCTTAGACTTAGCCTCTAGAACTGTGAGAAATACGTGTTCATCATTGATAAGCTACCCATCTTATGGTATTTTTGGTAGAGCAGTTTCAGCAGACTAAGACAGGGTCTTACAACACATTAAACAGTGTTAATTATCTATGAAGACATTCCAACCCATCATTCTGCACTTTATAAAAGAGATCCCAGAGGACTTACCTCTTCAAGGTAAGTCCTCAAAAGAAAATGCAATTAAACTTGCCAATATTCAGTGATACACAGTGATAGACAGGAAATGTGGTCATCCTGGGAAAATAAATAACATAAATGCACTCATGGATCATGGAACTCTGTCCCACCTTGTGTTTTTACCTTCTTAATTTTAAAAGATTTCCAAATACATTATTCCATTGGATCATTTGCTCCTTCAAAAGGTATTTGACTATCAACTAGATGTAAGGCTCTCTACCAGAAACTGGATGTATTCATGGATGTGAATGACTTCACTATCTGTAAGACAGACACTGTCCATATATAGCCATGGAGTTGATATTATAGCAGGGTAGACAAACACTGATACCTAATTATAAAGTGAATTATTGAATTATAGTTATTTTCAATGCTTTCAAAAAGTTTGGGGAACTGACCTTTCTTTGTTGTTGTGGATGCAAGATTTCTCTAAGGAAACTGTGTTTAAATAGGATCTTCAAGATGAGTAGGACATTTTTAGTTGAAAGACTGTGGTGATTATGATGGTAATACTTCAAGCAGAAGGAGATCACTTACTAAAGTGACCACATATAAGAAAGAAGGGTCTTTTTCTCCTGCAGAAAAAGTTCAGTGTGACTGAAATCTCAAGAGCAGGCGAAGTAGAAGTCAATCCTTACAATAACCCCTACAGTGACATTAACAGGCATAATCTATGATGTCTTAACAGATGCAGGTGACAAACTTGATGGGATCAGAATCTTGGTTCTTCCCTTTCTCCAATCCCTATTATTTCTCCTCTATCATTGTTTGAGTTTCAGCTATACATCTGGTGGCATTCCTGAGTTATAAACAACAGAAATATTCATTGACAATTAAAAACAAGGACTTTGTTGAAAAAAAATCAGGTAACTTCAAAATAGAAGGAAGAATTAAATAACCAGAATTCAGGTAGATAAAAAACAAGAGTAATTCCAGGAAATTCAATGATAGCAAAAAAGTATCCCTGTAGGCCATTTCATCAAATGATTCAGTTTCAACCATGATGTTACGTCATAAGAGAGAAAAATTGACTGGTTTAGCTTGGGCCAAGTGTCTTTGGGTTTACCAAAGGAAAGATTCTGGAACTGGGAGTTCCAGGAGAATTACATAAGGGGTAGGAAAGAGGGATGGGAAAGAGGCAGATCTCTAAAGGAAAGGATGCTGGCCATGCAGGACATGGACTGATTACCTTGAGGCAAGTTGTTATCACCTTTTATATTCCCATTTTGTTTGTGACTAAGCTCCTCTCAGTGTTTGTTGGCTGCTGCTTTCAGAGTGGCTATAGCTAAAAATGTACAAGTCTATAACTAAGGTGTGACCTTTTATATGAAAGTTCAAGAGTTTTGGGTCTCTGGATTTCTGACTAGAAATAGTGACTGAAACCCCCAGGAACCTCACTTTCCAAACTTTCAGAAAATATTCACACAAAAAAATACTCTTTTGGGAAAGTAATGTCTGGGTTATTATTGTCAATCAGATCAATAAGAACTCCTTGTTTTGAATCATTTTAGACATATCTGTTTATTTTCCAGTGAATCATTCTTTTTTATTCACATTGTACAGTTTTAGTGGCGGATAAAATAATGGCAGCACAAATGACTGTAAGAACAATTATGCTCTTAGAAAAGAAGCTTTGATATTGGAAAAGCTGACAGTCTTATTGTTTAATACACATTTTTGTTGAATTTTAGGAATATTGTGTTTATTTGATATTTTAAAGACTATCAGTAAAATATATATAGGAAAACAAAAATCATCATTCATAATGAGATGAACACTGTTAACATGTGGGTGTGCTCCTTCCAGTCTTTTTCTCTGCATATTTGTGAGTATTTTTTAAAAGTGGGAACATATTGTACATAGTTTGTGTTTTTGCTTTTTTCATTTAACATTAGACAATGACCGTTTCTCTGGGTCATTAATCTTCAGCAGCGTGTTCTTTCAAATAGCTGTTTAGAATTCTATATTATGAATGAAGTACAATTTATTTAACCATTTCTCAATGGACAATGTTTAGTAAGGTTGTAAATTTTATTATAAATATTGTTGCAATCAGCATTCCCAATACATAAAACTCTCCACGTGTGTTTGATTATTTTGATAGGTTATATTCCTAGGAGTGCAATTACTTGGTCATGAAATAAAAACATTTTAATCAGAAAATTTTACCAATTTACTCTTCCAAGAGCAATGAACCTAAGGAGACTTGGAACAAGTTTAACTCTTCATGAAATTCACCATGGAGAATTTGGAAAATGCAAAAATGTATGAGAAATGAAATGAGAAAATCCTCTATAACCTCACTGGTCAGAGGTAACTGGTTAACAGCATTTTAGTTCTAATCCCTTCCAGTATTTTTTCTATATGTCTGTGTGTATATGTATTGCATAGGTATATGCAGAAAGTGGAACTTTATCTATAGTGCCCTTTCCAACTTTTTTCATATTTTTTCACTTTACAGTAACCTTTAGGAAATGTTCCCTAATGGTTCACAATATTCTACCTTATGGATCTTGTGTTGAATACTTAGGTTCATTACTCCAAATTTTTTATTATACGTAGTGCTTTGATGAACATTCATATATAACTCTTAGTGTACAACTCTGATGAGATTCTTGGCATTAATTTCTAGAAGTAGAACAATTTGAGGAAAAAAGCATAAGTATTATAGAGATTTTTGATACATGTTGCCAAATTGTCTTTCCAAAAGGCTTCAGCAATTTTTAATTCCACTACAGTGTAGAAGAGTGTCCATTTTTCTTTCCCTTTTGTGACATTGAATATAATTGATACTTTCTCATCTTAGCTATTGAAAATTTGGAAGTGGTAGTTTATTTCTTTAATATACATGTCTTTGATAATTAACGATTTTGACTTTTTCTATTAATTGTTTATTTGCATCTTCCTTTTGTGATTTTCTGGTTTAGCATCTTTTTAAATTGAGAGACTCATGTTTTCCTTACGAGTTTATAAGAGCTATATATTAAAAACAGTAACACTTTCTTCCAGGAATAAATCAAGCAGCTAGGCTCCCTGTTGTCTCACAGTGATTCCAGGACTCTCGGCAGGGACACTTAGGAACTTTGTTAGAAATGGAAATTCACAGGTCCCATCCCAACCCTACAGCAAGTTGTGTCTTAACAAACCTTCCAGGCTTGCTGATGAATGCTGAAGTTTGAAGATCACCAATTTGGAGAATCAAGATACTGTCTCACATAGCAGGATGTAATCACTTTCTCCTTGAATGTCTGTGACACCTAGTTTGCACTGAATGAAATATCTGAAATTGCTGATATGTGACTGTTTCTGAACTACAAAAAATGGCAGTTTCATGTGATTCAACTTATTAAATTTCTAGTAGTACTTTTTTCCAGAGATGATATTCAAAATATTTAAAAATGAGTTTCTGTTTGGGAACTTCTGAATCAGAATGGGTTTCTCTACTGGAGCAGGGTCCTTGTAGTCCCCTGGTATGTGGGGTTTAAAATAGTTTAGTTGCCTTAAGAAGAATTAGAAAAACGACAGTGCTTGTAAAGGGACTGGGTGGCTGGGATTGGGAGTGGTAGGGAAGTACTTGTGGAGCTTGGGTCAGCATGTGTTTACCAATCCATATGTAAGTATGTAATATTTTAGTAACTAGTAAAGCTGTGCATATATTTATGCAAGACCAAGAAATCTGCTCTTGGAACACCATGAGGTTTGAAAGTATGCCCCTTCACCTCTTTACAGCCTGTAGTGTTAAGCAATATGCATCTCACATAATAAGTGCTCAATAAGTGTTTATTGAATGAATATTGATTTTTCATTATGGCTCATTTTGAGGAGGAAGAGAAAATATTTTAAAACCATGCTGCTTCAATAGAATATACACTAAGAGAGGAGTGAAGTCCTTGAGGATTTCGCATGGTAATTACATGGTTTGTTTATTTTCCTAGGCTTATATACACAACAGAACTTTCTAGTGTAATACTTGATGGTTGGTTGTAAGGAAATGTCTTTTGGGAGCAGGGCTGAAAAGGAAGCTTTGTGTCTCTTTACTCAAATATAGTTTTCCCCAAGTCCCCAACTTTACCTTCAGCACCTCTGCAGGCTTCTGCCTGAGAAGTGAATTAAATTCTGAGTACTTTGTTTGGTGTTTGCTTCTATGACCTTCTAATACTACCTACTAGGCCTAGCACATCTGTGTACTGAACCCCAGGGGAACACAGTTGTAGCTTTGGGCAAACACTGAGAATACCACTAGCAGCCGGGACGTATGTGATTTCAAGCCTTTTTAAAACAATACTTAAAATATAATTAAATATATTTTTGTATCAGATAGTCCGTAATAAATTTGTTTGGTATTAAAAGTTGATATTACAAGCAGAGAAACTTTTATAGATGTTTTTTAAGTCCTCCCAACATTTTCTCATAAGTAAATATCTAAATCAGTGCTGTTTTCCTCAATTCAGCAAGCAAGAGTTACTGCACAATATATCATGTTGTTATGACAACTATGGTCCAGAACAAGTAAAACCTGTAAGGATAGAGCACACCATCCAGCACAATGCACTTTATTCTCTTAAAAAGAAAGTGTTTTTTTTTTTCCTCTGCAAATGAGACAATATGATGGGGAAATTAAATTAAATGGTGATGTTATTCCCTGAGGGCAAAACAATTCCATTCAATAAATTAATTTTACATCAGTAACTCTTTCTTTTCTTGAAACTGACAGTAATAACCTGACAGCTTAAAGCTCTAATAAACTTCAAGATCAGTATGACTACACTACTTGTACAAAAGGGAAGTCAGGAGTATCACAGGTATGATAATCATTCTCTGTTCATCACAAAGAGGGGAAAATTCTCCAAATTCAATTTAACTAACTGCATTTACTTGATGAAACAGAGCACTTAAAATAGTTTCTGACAGCATGTGGTTTGAGCATCCTAACATTCCCATTCTTTGGGAAGATCTCTAAACCTCCCTGACATTCTACATTAAGCTATTCTAAATAAATAACACTTGAAACCTATCAGAAAAAGAATTCTATCATCCTGACGAAAAAAAAAAAAAAGAGGGAAGAAGAGGGAAAGAAAACTGTAATGGGGGCCCTAGACTTAGATAAAACCAGCAGGTACCAAGGTTTCAACTTAGTTAGTGACTTGGGGATTTATTAGGATATTTGAGCATTTTGAGAAATTGCATTTTGAGCAATTGAGCCTATCTAAAAGCTACTATTTATAATGAGCAATGGCAAGGGAACTCAAGGCTTTGTGCCCTCATTTCCCCATCTCAACCTCTGCTATCCTCAAATGAGCCAACACGAACCAATATTAACCCCTAGGCATACAGGTAGTCATCTCTTTTACTATTCTTCTCATAAAAACTTTATGTTTCTCTGAAAATATTTTACAACCATGACAGAAAACATTATCACTGATTCCGGTAGATTCACATTGGCCCAAACCTGGGAATTCAGCCAGAACTGAAGAATGAGTCCCGAGTCTTCCTTTGCATCCTCTCCAGGGTATGACTTCATTGCTAACACTTTCATACCTAAATAACAACTCTTGGGTAACAAACTGGATGTATTGTGCCAAATATCACTCCACTTATCATTATTCATTTTCAGATGATACTGATAAATGATTTGCGAATGTAAAAAAAAAAAAAAAAGCTAAATGGAATAATACAGAGTTGCTCAGTTTCTTTGCCGCATTGAGTGGTTCCAATTAGAGGCCGGTGGAGTCCCGCTGCTTTTTCATCATTCAAGTTTATGATATAGCACATATCCCAGAGGTCCCAGGGTCCTGAAGACTCAAAGAGAAATGTCACCTGTACATCTGAGTAGATTACAGAGGTTTGTCCATCTACAAAAACGTGGATCTCTCTAAAGCAAGAGATTGTGCTACCTGTTTTGTATAAAGCACAGTTCTGCAATTATTCACAAACTGTGTTGAACAGTGAACAATTAATCCCAAATCTTAGCTCGACAGCCTTTACTACAGCTAGAGAGTTATATTTTAAAATGTTTAAGGCAGTTAGCCGCACACATTTTTCAACTCCAGCTAACAGATTGCTCAAGGTTTTGTCATTTTTGGCATCAATCAGTCTAACCCAGAAACTCATGGTTTTTTGAATGGAGTATTGAAGTGTTACATAAAAGAGAGGGAACAATTTCTTCCTGAAAGCATCCAAACCCTTCCCTCTAAGGAAAAGAGTCTTAGGTGACAGTGCTTCGTAAACGATTATGCAGGAAAGGGAGACGGCATAGGTTTTGGTTTCTCTAACTGAAATCTCAATTGTCACCCAAGATCAAAATCAATACTCTTAACCTTGTTTTTTCACCGGGAGCAATAGGTTTTTTTGTTGTCTGAAAGTGTAAAGCCAGAGTGGACTCTACATTTCCTGCTGAATACCTACTACAACCTTGCATTCGAAATGGATTAGTTTTTATTTCTCATTTGGTGAATAACAAGATATAAACAGGCCTGAAAAGATCACACAGGTGATTTCAATTAGCACCTTCAGTCAATTTTAACCCTGCAAAACTGCTCTCAGAAGACTTACTTAATGGCCCTATTATAACTGTGATTCTACAACAATATAATTGGCCTAATAACAATGCTCCTACCAGTTGCTTCACATTTTACTTAAAGTCAACACTAGGAGATGACCACTGTTACTTAGAATGAATGATATAAAGAAAATGTACTTATTAAGTTAAAAATGGCAAAAAAAACCCTACATCAACACCCTCCAAAATGTCTGTTGAAGATCCTCAGACATGAAGTTCAACTGAAGTTCAAATGAAATTCAGCTACCAAGATTTTTGATGCACAGAGCCAGCCATACTTTATTCATTCATTTATTCATAAGGCAACACAGTCTTATTGGATGCTTAATATGTGCCAGACATGACTTTATGACTCTGGTGACAAAGACAAGAATAAAAGACAAAGACACCTGCCCTTCTGAAGCTTATATTCACATGGGCTGGTAAGCTTTTATTGAAAAGTCTTAGGTGGTAAATACATATTTTTGGTTTTTATAGCCACATTAAAGACAATACATAAACATATGGGCGCAGCTGTTTTAACACAAACTTTACTTACAAAAATAAGTGGGGAATTGGATTTGGTCTGTGGGCTATAGCATCTTGACCCCTAGCATCTAGTCAGACAAAAATAGAACAATAAATAAGATAAATATTTATTAAGAAGAAAACAAAAGGAAGAAATGGTGCTATGAGAGTTTGTATGCATGTGTTCATTGTGTGTGTGTGTGTGTGTGTGTGTGTGTGTTGGTTGAGAGCTTGCAATTTTAGATAAGGTGGCTAGGAAAGTTGTCACTTGAAGGGAAACCTAAAGGAAGTGAAGAAATCATGCTGATATCTGGAGTCATAGTCCTCCAGTAAGAGAAGGCTTGCAGGTGCAAAGGCTCAGAGGATCCTCACATGGGGGCCTCCCACCAAAGTAATCAAGGAGGACAGGCAGTAGCTAAGGTAAAGTCAGAGAGGAAATAAAGAGAAGGACAGCAAATATTGGAAGTGAAGGCACAAAGGTAATTGTCAGGACTTTGGGTTTGTTTTTGTTTTTAATCTGAGTAAGGTGGGAAACCACAGTGGGATATGAGTGATCATCTTGGCTGCTGCCCTTATGAAGAGATTGCAGGGAGGCAAGGTTGGAAACAGAGAGACCAGGTACAAGGCTAGAGTGGTCACTCAGGCAGGAGCAAATGGTGACCTGAATCAAGATCACAGCAATGGTGGTGAAGACAAGTGATGGGAACTGTGGTTATGGTTTTAAAATACAGCCAGGTTTTCTTGAGCATTTATGGGATGCAAAAATTAAACAACGGAGTCAAGAATGACTTCAAACCATTGCTTTGCTGAACTAAAGTGACCACCATGTGGCTCTTTGAGCATGGGTGCCATGTTTTACTAGCTTTGGTTCCCTCCTTTACCTTGGCCAAGGTACATCTCTTCTCCTTTCACTCTAATTTACTTTTAAATAAACTAATCTAAAAACAACAGAAAAAAAGAATGACTTCAAGGTATTAACCTGAGCAACTGCAAGAATGAAATTGCCATTTACAGAAATGAAGTCACTTAGAATAAAAGCAGAGCCTGTCAGGGCCATGTCCTTGAATGTAATAAATTTGAGATTTTTTCTTAAGCATTGAAATGGAGATATCATATAGGAAGTTGGATATATAAGTGAGGAGTTGAGGGGAATTTTCTATGCTAGGGTTATAAATTAGCCAATTGTCACCATGTGGATGGTGTTTAAAGCCATGAGATTTGATGAGGTCACTAAGAAAATGAATGTAGATAGAAAAGAAGAGGACTGAGCCCTGGGGCATGGCTAAAATGACGAGTCAGGGAGATTAGAAATAATCAGCAAAGAAGACAGAGTCTCTTTATATGTAAGCCCCTTAGTTATTAGTTTATATCTTTGGCTATATGACATGTTTTAAAACTGAAAACTTAATTGAAAGTCGAATGTGGTAACAAATATTTTATATAAATTTAAGGAAAAAATGGAAATTAACAATATTTTGATATTTACTGAAATATTTATATATGTATACTTCTAGGACTGAAAAATAGAAAATATAAGCAACACTGGCGAGAAGGTTGTAACTACATGTTTATCTCTGAGGACAGGGTTAAGGCCTGTTACATCTTTGTGCTCAGTGCCTGACACATACTGAACTTCTATACACTTGTTCTGATTTTCAAGTTGGTGTTTGGTCAAGTTACTTATATTAACCTGAGGATAGCTGTGCTTGATGCAGTACAGCTAGGTCTGCAGCTGTACCATTTTATAGTCAGGGTTGTTCATCTTTTCCTATTAAGTCTTTGCAAATGTCATTCCCACACTGTATTCATGGTGGTACGGCTACTTGTTGAAGAGCAAATTAACGGCGTTACTCATATCAAACAAGTGGAAGTATATAAAATGGCAGAAAGCAGCAGTGGCAGGGAGGTGAATGGTATATTCTGATCCTGGCTTGGCAAATCAGTCTCTCGGGGTGTAGTTTTCTCATCTATAATCTCCATTTTCTAACATTTTCTCATAACCTTTCTTTGACTTTTTTTCTTTTGAATTGATAAATTGCTTTGGCTCAGGTTAAATTTTCCAAATGGTATTTGCTAAAATTGGATGGCAATGTATGTTACATAATTGTTCATACATATATATATATAATATTATATATATATATAATGAATTCAGTATTTTGCCTAAATATTTCACATACTCACATTTTATATTTCACATAAAATACAAGGGAGCATGTGCAATTCTCCATTTGAACAGAAGCAATATCTTCTTGGCATAATTTATATTCTCACTATACAATAGCAACAAAATCTAACAAGGAAACTTTTCAAATAAAAGTGGATGGAAATGATGGTCACTTAATAAGAGCTGCATTGACCACTTCCATCTTCCTTTTTTCTCCATGCTCGTTTTGTGTGCTGCCAGATTGTCTCCTAGCTGGAGGTGACAGACAGCCCCAGTCCAGATTGCATCTGCACACAATCCATCTGGGAATTGTCTGTGCAAGTTTCAAAGATGTTCCCTGTGGCAAAAACCACTTTATAAGTCTCTTTTCAAACTTTAGATTCTGTTTAAATGTGTTTTAACAGTTATGGTCTGCTGTGTGATTGGGGTAGACACTTCTGCAGATGTTGGCTGGACAATTCCTATATTTCCTTGCTCAGAAACTGTCCTGTGTTGAGGCACCCAAGGTGGAAACCGACTTGAACTGGACTTTTACTGACCTATACTTTCTGTGAAAAGTCCTGTTCTCATCTTTGAGACTCCCTACTCAAGCATACATGAGACAAGGAAGTTTATCTACTTTAATCACTACATTCTTCCTATCCTTACCCTTGTGAGGATTTCACAAAATATCATCATTTATGTAATAGTTTGTGAAATATATATATGCATTTTAAACATATACTATGATAGTCAAGAGAGGTTTCTAGGGTTGTTCTCTATGTTGTCAGTGTGTAACGATATGTTTGTCTTGGCCAGATGGTATGAAAGAAGTTGCCATCTTGAGCCCTTGGGATAACAGCAAGATGCAACTGAAATACTGAAGGTTGATGGGGAATGGAAGCAGAGAAGAGGAAGATAGAAACACAATGGGGCAGATAGGAGACTCAGGATGTTCACTGATGGTGGAATGTCTACATTAAAAAGAAACTCAGTGGCAAGAAATATATTGAAGCGTCCTATTGACATTTTGACATTTAGAGCACTTGGCTATGAACACAACTGTTTCTCCCCGTTCTAAATATAGATTGGACTTGTATCTCTTTCAGCTATGGCAGGATGGGATGACACAGTTGTATTTGTGAAGGCTACGATTCAAGATTATTTAATTTTGAACAGTTGGGACTGTTAGCCATTTTCCCAACAAAGTACATTAGAGAAGTGAAATGAACTAGTAGCATGCTACCATGTCATCTTTATTGTTAGCCTGGGCCATGGAGGGAGAGGAGATACAGTGAATGCATTTGTGGTATTAGCAATATTTGTTTTTGATTGGGTAAGGAATGATATGGGAACAAATGTGATCACAGAAGAGTCCCTGAGGTAATATAAACTTTAATAATGGAATGATGCTTTATATGAAAGATTATTCAAAATATTCCAATTAATCTTTTAAAGAATTGTTGAGGCAGAAAAGTCATGAACAGTGTTAAATATCCACAGGGAATTTTTGAAAGAACAGTAGATTGTTTTCTGAGAAAGACAAAAGATCCAGGAACAATATGGCAGCACTGGTGGATGAATCTCAATCAACAAGAAATCTGGTTTTGGGAAAAGCAATAGAATAAGTGATGCTTGATGATGCTCAAAGTGCAGGACTTGGGGGACAGAGCAAAGCAGGTGCTGGGAAAAGAAAAATATGGACTATGAATTGAACTATTCTAATGTTACAAGAATAGAATGCATCAGTGACTTAAAGTTCAGACAAGCATTAAAAACTCTAGCAGATCGCATCTCAGTGTGATACAGCAGTGCATACTTTAAAAAAGGCAGCTTTTACACAAGACAGGCTATTAATTCTAGAAAAGACCATCAATAGCAGAAACCACTGAGGAAGCCTATCCCAATATTTTAATTTCCAGGCAGAGAGAAGATAAAATTATTTTCAACTTTACTATAAGACTAGAGAAATTTCATAAGGTAGGGTAGTTGAGATTAGACAAATCAGCAAATACCAAAAGTAGTCCTGGCAGAAGCTCATGAAGGGCCAGGCTCTTCAGCTAGTCAACCTTAGAAAGTTTGAGAGGCAGCATTCAGAAGCTTTGCTCTCCAGAATTTTTCATGTCGTGACATTACATTCTATTTGAAAGAAAAAAAAATCCCCTACTTCAGAACCCTTCAATTATCAAAAAAAATAGTTCAACCTCCTTAACATGGCCTTCACTACTAGGCTACAGGGACAAACATGTCTAGCAGAGGTGAAAGAAAATGGTCTTTGGAATCAAACGTCCCTGAGTTGAAATTCCCTGATGACCACTTATTGACTGGGACCCAGAGAAGATGAGAGAGGCCTAGGATCCTTCCAGCTTGTCTCTCCCACTGACAGCTAAGCCAAGACTGCCCCTCCTGTCTCAACTGCCCCATCATCTATTACCAACAGAGTGAAATAAAATGCAATGGAGGAAATCGAGAGAGAGAGAGAGAGAGATTATCAATAGTCAGAAAGAAACAGGGTGGCATCTAAGTTCAGATTTGTTAGCAAATAAGCTAGCAGTAATGGTAGAGAAGTTACTTACTGTCCATTTCCTTAAAAATGGTTGGGATTGGGAATTTATAATATTTTATTTAATGAGGATGAGGGAGTTGGGGTTATCTTTTACCTTCTCCTCTCTTCTCTACTATGCATTGAACATCGTATGTTTTCTGCTTTCCAGTATAGAAAAGAGGGAACATACTAGCAAATTGGGAAAGGCATGGAGAAGTTCTCCTTCATGCTAAGGAGGAAATGGTAATAGTGAAGGTGGCTGGGAAACTGGCAAAGACTTAGGACTGATTAGAAGGAAACCAGAAACAAATGGTTCAAATCCATACTGGCATCCCAAGCAATAAGCCCTCCAACCAGGACATGCAATTTCAGTCAGGTCTTTCTCATGGGACATGAGAAACCCCATGAAAATGTGTCCATAACAATTTAAAAGAGGCATGCTGGGTTGTTTTTTCTATTGTTACATAACAAATTACCACAAATTTAGCTGCTTACAACAGTACACAGTTTATTATCTCATAGATATTGCTTTGTTGGGTTTTCACACAAGGATTCCATCAAGATGTTGCTTGGGCTGCCTTCTCATCTGGATCGCAGAGTCTTTCTTTCTTTCTTTCTTTCTTTCTTTCTTTCTTTCTTTCTTCCTTCCTTCCTTCCTTCCTTCCTTCCTTCCTTCCTTCCTTCCTTTCTTTCTTTCTTTCTTTTTCTTTCTTTCGTTCTTTCTGTCGGAGTCTCACTCTGTCGCCCAGACTGGAGTGCAGTGGCCGCTCCCGGCCACTGCAGCCTCGCGACCTGCTGGGCTCCTGCAATCCTTCCGCCTCAGCCTTCCGAGTAGCTGGAATTACAGGCACACGCTACCACGCCCGGCTGATTTTTTTGATTTATTGTCGAGATGAGGTCTCGCCAATTTGCCCAGGCGGGTCTCGAACCTGTGGGCTTAGGCAATCCACTCACCTCGGCCTCCCAGAGCATGGGATTACAGGCTGAGCCACCAAGCCCAGCGGGTCCTCTTTCAACATCATTCAAACTGTTAGCAGAATTTGGATCCCTAGCATTTTATCTACTTTTAGTTTTTTGTGACTACAGGCAGTTCCTGATATGGATGTTTCCTTCTTCAAGACCAGCAGGAACCATCTCTCTTCAGGAAAAATCTGGTCCTTCTTTTAAGGACTCTCACCTGATGAAGTTTGGCTGTTTCAAGATTAAAAAGGGTGACTCTTTTTTTGGTCAAATTAGAATTAACTAACTTGGTTATAGATTCATTTTGACCAAAGGAGATATTTGGAGAATCATGCCTTTGGAAGTAAATCTAATTGGCAGGGATCAAAACCTTAGAATAAAGCCTATTATTCCCTAGGGAACCTTCTATCTTCAATTCAGGAGAGCTAATACAACTTTGTTAAATCGTCTGGGTATAGCAGAAGGGACAGGAGAGCTGGTTAACAACATTTAGACCAGACCACTAGTTTTACAATCTCTGTCTTGATATTCAGAAGGAAATCCACTGGAGGTTGAGAAGATGGCAGCTGAACCATTTGGACTATGCGAGTCCCTGTGTGAGTGAGTGGAAAATTCTCTGTATGTGCTGGTGAGTGAGTGGCCATGTGAGTGGCAGACAGAGTGAGGGCTAGACAACTCGTGGCCAGGGCTCTCCTGGTGAAATGGGTGGTGCCACAGTTGCTGGACTTGGACCCTAGCAATTCCCGGGACACAGAAGCTGAGCACCATTTTCTTTTTCTTTTCTTTTCTTTTTTTTTAAGTCAACAAACCCTCCCTGGGAAGTAAATGCTGGAAGATACTGTCTAAGTGGGAGCTCGTGAGCAAGTGGCCAGGCCTCTGGTGCAACAGTCAGTGCTGCAGCTTCTCTGCTTCATCGCTGGATCTTCCCAGGTCGCAGAAGCCCTGCGTCGTTTTTTTTCTTTTTAATGGACAGAAGCAGTGGGGAGAAAATATCGCCCCAGGCTCTCCCTCACCAGTGCAGCAGGAGAGAGACTGTTGGCTCCTGGCTTTGCCTCACCACTTCGGCGCCTGGCAGGGCACTGGCAGCAGGGGCTGCGGAGGGAGTCCAGAGTCCTATGGAAGAAGACAAGAGAGGCACCCCGCCACCATCTTGAAGGCGGGGCAGGAAAGTGTTCCTGCTCACTCACCATGGAGCAACAGACCTGATTTCTGTGACTGGCGAATCAACTACTCAGGGATTGATTATGACCCAGAGGGAGTTTCCTGAAAGCACAAACTTTGAAGGGACCTGACAAGTGCTGAGATCCAGGTGCCCCAGCCTCTCCTCCGATCCAGCCGCAGGGCAAAGAGTGTGGCCAGCAAAGGATGAAGAAGGACTCCAAAGAGATTAGTGGTGAGTCCAGGGCTAACCCAAACCCCCTCCTTTCCAGCAATCCTCTGAATGTCAGACCCACAGAGCTGGGCCATGACTGAGAGGGACAAACCCAGGCGGAACCTGGACGTCAGTCACAATAGGAAAGCTCCATTCTAAGACAGGCCTGGCTGGGATTTCCCCCTTCTTCTCCCCCTCCCCCCCCCCTCCCCCCCCCAGCACATACCTGGGGAAGAGAGGATCTCCCTGACCATGTGAGAGTGGCAGGGGAGAACTGCAGCCCCACCTACCTCCACTGCCCCTCCTCCTTCCTTGCTTCAGACACGGAGGAGAAAGTGAAAGAGGTGGCTCTGCAAAAGACCTGATTAGAGGAACAATTACAGAGCCTGCCACAAAAGGGCAGGTTTTTTTTTTCAATTTTCAATTTTCCAAAAAATTAAAACAATTTTTTTGACTGTCTATTAGTTCATCTATTTTTAAAAATTTTTCCTTTGTGCATGAATGTGTATGTGAGGGTTTGATCTGCTCCCCCCGTATATTTTTTCTTTTCTTTTTCTGTTGCTTTCTTCTTTTATTTGTCATTTTCTGTTTTTGTGTGTATGTGAATGACTGAGAGTTCATCTTTCAATTTCGTTGTTGTTGTTGATTTGTTTTTGCTCTTTTGTTTTTTGGGGTTTTTTTTTTTTCATTTGTTATAGTTTAAGGTGTGTGTCAATACATGTGTGAGGGTTTGACCTGAATGCCATTATTTTTATTTTCTCCCCTCCGGTCTTTCTGTTTTTCTTTCTCTATTCACTTTATACTAGGCATGTGTGGGTGTGTTTAGTTTTCTAAGTTTTTTGCTGCTGTTTGTTTTGTTTCACTTTGTTGCTATTCCAGTTTGTTTAGTGTGTGTGTATGTCTGTGTGTGTATGTGTGTGTGTGTGTGTGTGTTCAATTGTTTTTGCATTGGTTTCTGCTTTGCATCATAATATACAGTGATGGTAGGGTGTGGGTCTCAGGGAACACATACTACAATAAGTGAACAGGGTAATTTGCAAGTAGTTTCTGATTCCTAGTGCTCCATCCCCTACTTTATTCAATTTCAAAAACTACAAGAGACAGCAAAGTTTCCTATCCACCATCCTATTTCAAAATAGAACAAATCGAGAGCCTGGATCAGGGAAGAATAGAGGACTAAGCAAACATCAGAAGAAAAAGTCTCTCCCACTGACACTGAATAACAGAACTAAAGAGAAAAACAAGAGATCTGTCATAAATGAGGAAAAACCAAAGGAAGACCTCAGGCAATTTCAAGTGTACCAAAGACAAAACTCCTGAAAAATCAGAACTTGGTGCCCAAACAATAGAAGTCACCAACGACTGGCCCCAGAATATGACAGGGATTAGGTAATGGATGGAAAGAGTGAATAAGATTCAAGAAAGACAAGATGCAGCACTGAAGGAAATTACAACAGAGATTTTGGCAGTAAAAAATTTCATCCAGGAAATAAATGATGACATGACAAGCATGGGAAGCAGAATTAATCCAGCTGAAGAAAGAATATCAGAACTTGAAGACCAGAACATGTTATTAACCTGATCTGTAAAAAAACAAGAATGAAGACTCAGAAAGAAAGGACAAAGCCAACAAGAGATGAGCGAATATATCAAGAGGCTGAACCTATGCCTGACTGGTATCCCAGAAGAAGAAAGGGAAATGGAGAACAACTTGGAGCAAATATTCCAGGAGGTAATCCAAGAAAGCTTTTCCCATCTCACCAGAGATGTGACCAACCAAGCACAAGAGATACAGAGAACCCCCCACAAACATCAAATGAGAAGACTAACCCCTAGATACATAGTAATTTGGCTACACAAAGTAGACACAAGAGAAAAAAATCCTAAAGGAAGCAAGAGAGAAAGGTCAAACTATTTACCAGGGAAAATCAGTCAGAATAGCAGCAGACCTATTGGCAGAAACACTACAAGCAAGAAGGGACTGGAGTTCTATATTCAAAGTCCTCAAAGATAAACAATTTAAACTAAGAATTTTCTATCCAGCCAAGCTCAGCTTTTTCAGAGATAGAGAATTAAAATCCTTCCCAGACATCCAATCTCTAAGAGATTATGCAGCTTCCAGACCAGCTCTACAGGAGAGCTGGTCTTAATACTTAGAAAGGTATTAAGCGAAGAAAGAAAATAAAGAATGACCACACACTTTCCAAAGGAACAGCAGAACACAGTATCAACTGAGAACACAGTGCAATAAGAAACATGAAAACACACACATACATTAACCCCAAGGTCAAAAGAAAACAAGCAAACAAAGAAAAAACTTTATAAGAACCTCATGACAGCAATTAACAATCACATTTCAATAATCAGTCTGAATGTGAATGGACTAAATGCACCACTGAAAAGACATAGAATGGCAAACTGGATAAGAAACCATGACCCAATTATTTGCTGCATATAGGAGACTCATCTCACTATAAGAGATGTACACAGACTCAAAGTTAAAGGACAGAAAATGAGTTTTCAGGCAAATGGATCACAAAAGAAGGCAGGAGTTGCAATCTTAACGTCAGACAAAACAACATTTAAGCTATCAAAAATTTAAAAAAATGCAAAAGGACACTACATAATGATAAAAGGTTCAATTCATCAACATGAAATGTCCATCCTAGCCATATATGCACCAAACATAGAAGCATCAGCATTTATAAAGCAACTACTAAGTAAACTAAAAAAAGATATTGACTCTAACACAATCATAGCAGGGGACTTGAATATCCCGCTAAGAACCCTAGATAGATCATCGAGGCAAAAAATCAACAAGGAGATCCAGAACCTAAACTCGACACTCAATCAAATGGACTTAATAGATACCTACAGATGATTCCACCCAACAACCACAGAATATACATTCTACTCATCACCACATGGAACATACGCCAAGATTGATCACATCCTTGGCCATAAATCAAGCATAAACAAATTCTATAAGGTTGAAATCTTGCCATGCACACTCTCAGACCACAGTGGAATAAAAATAAATATCGACACTGACAACATTTCCCCAAAGTCCACAAAGACAGGGACAGTAAACAGCATGATGCTGAACAATTACTGGACCAACACTGAAATCAAAGCAGAATTAAAAAGATTCCTGGAAATAAATGAAAATGAAGAAACATCTTACCAAAATCTCTGGGATGCCGTGAAATCAGTTCTAAGTGGGGAATTTATATCTCTATGAGCATACATCAAGAAAACGGAAAGATCACAAGTGGAGAACCTAACAAATCACCTAAGGAAGCTGGAAAGAGAAGACCACCTAAACCCCAACTTTAACAGAAGAATACAAATCACCAAAATAAGAGCCCAAATACGGGACATAGTAGACAAAAATATCATAGAAAACATCAACAAAACAAAAAGCAGGTTCTTTGAAAGAATTAACAAGATTGATGGACCTCCCCCGCCAGAATGACCAAGAAAAAGAGAGAAAAAGCCCAAATAAACACAATCAGAAATACAAAAAATCAAATCACACCTGACCCTGAGAAATACAAAAGATTATCAGAGATTACAATGTACACCTATATGGAAACAAACTTGATAACCTAAATGAAACTGACAACACACAACCTCCCTAGGTTGAAACAAGAAGGCATTGAGACACTAAATAGACCAATAACAACCCAGGAAATTGACTCTGTCATATGAAAACTGCCTACCAAAAAAAGCCCTGGACCAGATGGCTTTCCAGAAGAATTTTACAAAACAGACAAGGAGAATCTGAGAATCTGAGACCAATCCTATTGAAAGTATTCCAGGCAATTGAGAAAGATGGACTTTTCCCCAAATCATTTTACTAAAGCTAACATCACACTGATGATCAAACTGGATAAAGATCCAACAAAACAGAGAACTACAGGCCAATATCCCTTATGAGCATAGATGCAAAAATCCTCAACAAGATTCTAGCAAAGTCACCATGACCAAGTAGGCTTCATCCCCAGGATGCAGAACTGGATCAACATTTGCAAGACCATAAATATAATTAAATACATCAACAGATGTAAAAACACAAACCACATGATTATCTCATTAGATGCAGAAAAAGCTTTTGATAAAATCCAACATCTATTCTTGATTAAAAACCCTCAAACACCTAGGTATAGAAGGAATATAACTCAAAATAGTAAGTGCCATCTATGATAAACCCACAGCAAACATATTGCTAAATGGACAGAAACTGGAAACATTTCCCCTAAAAACAGGAACAAGACAAGGCTGCCTACTTTTGCCCTTCTTGTTCAACATTGTGTTGGATGTCCTAGCTCAGGCAATTAGACAAGAGAAGGAAATCAGGGGTATTCAAATAGGAAAAGAGGAAGTCATGTTATTCGTCTTTGCTGATGATATGATCCTATACCTTGAAAATACAAGCAAATCTGTCAAAAACCTGCTTGCACTGATAAAAGACTTCGGCAAAGTCTCCGGGTACAAAATAAATGTGCAAAAGACAGTTGCATTCCTATACACCAACAACAAGCAGACAGAGACCCAAATTAAAAGCACAATCCCTTCATAATAGCCACAAAAAAAGTGAAATACCTCAGCATCTTCCTAACCAGAAAAGTGAAAGAATTTTACAATGAGAACTACAAAACACTGCTTAAAGAAATCCAAGAAGACACAAACAAATGGAAAAACATTCCATGCTCATGGATAGGAAGAATCAACATTGTTAAAATGTCATCATACCAAAGGCAATCTACAGATTCAATGCAATACCCATTAAGTTACCAACATCATTCTTCTCAGTCCTGGAAATGACAATACAGAAATTCATATGGAAACATAAATGACCAAAAATAGCCAAAACAATCCTTCGCAAAAGAAACAAAGTAGGAGGTATTATACTTCCAGACTTCAAACTTTACTATAAGGCTATAGTAATCAAAACAGCCTGGTATTGGTACAAGAACAGGCACATAGACCAATGGAACAGGATAGAGATTCCAGAAACAAAGCCTCAATTTCTCAACTAACTCATCTTTGACAAAGCCTCTAACAACAACAACCACTGGGGAGAGGAGAACCTATTCAATAAATGGTGCTGGGAAAACTGGCTGATAACATGCAGAAGATTGAAACAGATCCCCTCCCTATCATCATACCCAAAAATCAACTCCAAATGTATCAAAGACCTAAACATGAAACCTCAAACTTAAAGAATCTTAGAAAATGCAGGAGACATTCTTATGGAAATTGGAACTGGCAACCAATTCCTATTTAGAACCCTAAATGTCCATACCTTAAGAAATAAGATGGACAAGTGGGACCTCATGAAACTAATGAGCTTCTGCAAAGCAAAAGAAACCATCTAGAGAGCAGGGAGACAGCCCACAGAATGGGAAAAAAATATTTGTCAACTGTATATCTGAAAAAAGGCCTAACATCTAGGATCAACAAGGAACTCAAAACATGTCGAAGGAAAAAAAGACAAACAGCCCCATTAAAAGGTGGGCAAAAGACATAAATAGACACTTCTCAAAAGAAGATATACGGGCAGTCAACAGACACATGAAAAAGTACTCAGCCTCACTCAGCATCAGAGAAATGCAAATCAAAACCACATTGAGATATCACCTAACCCCAGTACAAATGACCATCATTAATAAAACAAACAGCAACAGATGCTGGCAAGGATGCGGAGAAAAAGAAACACTTCTACATTGCTGGTGGGAATGCAAAGTAGTGCAACCTCTTTGGAAGACAGTGGTGGTATCTGAAATAAATAGATATTGATCTTCCTTATGACTCAGCAATTCCCTTATTGGGAATATACCCAGAGGAACTCAAATCATTCTACAAAAAAGATACGTTCACACGTATGTTTGTTGCAGCTGTATTCACAATAGCAAAAACATGGAACCAACCATGTTGCCTATCAAAGCTGGACTGGATAAAATAAATGTGGCACATATACACAATGGAATATTATGCAGTCATAAAGAAGGACAAATATATGGACTTCGTAGCAACTTCGATGGATTTAGAGTCGATCATACTCAGTGATCTATCATAGAAACAAAGAACAGAGTACCATATGTTCTCACTCATAAGTGGACCTTGAACAATTGCAATACTATAAGAAAGCAATTAGCAGAAGTGGAAAACTGTCAGAGGAGGGGGATAGAATTGGCAGTTGAGGGAAACTGCTAAGGGAGGGAGGGGCATACCTCATCAACAAGGGTACCTGCATAATAAACGTTTGTATACCTAACCCTGAATTGTACTCCACATCCTTATAATAAAAAAAAAAAGAAGGAGCTCCGCTACCAATTGACCGGTGTCTTGGGATTAGTGACAAAAGGACAGATTGAGCAGCCTGACTCTGGATGCTTGACTGAGAAAAAAAACCTCAGAACACTTTGTGGCTGGCACTCTGGCAAAACATTGTAACACTAGATTCCAGGATGAACACTGTGATGTCTGAGTAAGGTGCTCTGAGTTATAGTCAGGGGTTGAGATCTCATGTGGAATTTGAAATAAAAGATCAATAAAACTGAGGGACTGATGAAAGTGCTCCTTGGATATATCAGCATATCGTCTATCATCATTGCCAATATATGATGCAATCACAAAGCCAAAGCTATGACTATTGAGAATATGCAATTCATCATGGAGAAGTGTTATAAAGAGGAGAAGATTTATGTCACTTCATAATAATGATAATGAAATCTACAGTTTAAAATTAGTTACCACTATTTAAGTAGGACCAGAAAGAAACCTTATTTTTACTTTTACAGAAAAGATGGTTTAAGAGAAAAAGTGAGGATAAAAAGAAAAAAAAGGAATGGCATCCTTATGGTACAGACTTGACACTCTTGCCTTGGGAAGGACGGGTATCTCCCATTGCCTCTCCTAGAAGCAGCTTCCCTCCCCAGACCATAGTCTGGAATTCACAGACATCAAATCCACGGGGACTGGTTCCATTTAGGATGGAATGTGGGCAATATGTTGTATTAAAATGGTTAAATATCAATGAATCAGGGACATCTTCTGAAAGACGTTTTGAGGAAAGTCATCAATATGGTGATTATTCAAAAACTCTCCATCTGTGTCCAAGGAAATACAGGTTGGGTATCTACGGAGTACCAAAAAAACCCCATCTAACTGATTTAGAAGATGGTGACTCTCCACTCTGGAAGGACTGAAGTATCTTCAGCCGGCAAAGAATGTGGCCAGACAGATGTCTCTGTCTCCTTAATCTCCTCATTCTTTTCTATCTCTACCTATAGTAAGGAGAGAATCTTTTAGTTTACTAACACTACAAAGTTACCAGGGGTAGTCATTATTCTTGATGATTGTCATGTAGCTGATCCACTTTGAGTAATTGGAGAACCCAGGATGAAGCAGTCAGGTGAATGGACTGTGCTGAGCTTGACTGACATCAAGTATAGAGAAAAACTTAAGAACTTCAGACATAGGCACAATTGACACAAACTCAGAGGGTGAAGGCAAGATAAAAACAAGATTTTTAGGCCGGCCTCAGTGGCTCATGCCTATAATCCCAGCACTTTGAGTGCCAGAGGCAAGAGGATTGCCTGAGCCCACTGGTTTGAAACCAGCCTGGGGAATATGGCGAGACTTCGTCCCTACAATAAATCAAAAAAATTAACTGGGTGTTTGGCGTGCACCTGTAGTTCCAGCTATTTGAAAGGCTGAGGTGAAAGGATCGCCTGAGCCCAGCAGGTCGAGGCCATGAATGTGCCACTGCACTCCAGCCTGGGCAACAGAGTAAGACTTAGACTCAAAAACAAAAAAACAAAAAACACCCAAAAACAATAAACCAAGATTTTTAAAAAGTGTTAGGAGGATTAGAAAAAGAAGCAGGAATAAAACAATGGAAAGCAAAGTCATTGTACTTTGAATAAGAATAAAAACAGTCATTTAGGGACAGCAACAAAGCAACTTGTAGCATTCTCCTATTTCAAGCCATGAGTTACATAGGTTCTTTGCAATTACTCAAGCATATCTGCATTTCCTTCAGACTTTGTAGGGTGCACTTGTAGAGTTACCTGTCGTTCAGTCTTGTAAGATAGATTCCCAGTATTTATCTCTTATATGGTTATGTGGTTAGAATAAAGTAACACATGATATCAGTTACCTGATATCTGGTTGAATAAAGACAGGAGGAAGGCAGTTTGCATGCTACACGAGGATTTAGGTTAGAGCCGTGGTAGTGGCCTTGGATTATCACAAAGATTTGAATTGCTGAAGAGTGGGCATATGGGGAAAAAATGCATGTGGTTTTATGGACTAAGGATACCCTTGCAAATCAAATGTTTATAAGTTGCATAGTGTTTTAAATAGCTTGGGATACCTTCAATGTTGTGGAACTCTTTGCAACATGGTCCCTTTTTTTGGCCACTTTGAAAACCCCACCTGTTTGCAAGCTCTCTTGGACTTCTCAAACCCTGCTCTGGGATTGAGCAGCTACAGGGAAACATGAGCAGGATTCCTATAACAAAGTCATGGCCCTTCCTTGTCTCCACCCATGGGACTCAAGGCCAGAGAGAAAGACACCTTAAACTTTCAATTAGGCTGGGATTATAAAATAGCAGTTTGAGTTTTGTTACACTATTCTCTCTTTAAACCATCATGGTTTTTCCTCTCTTTATATAAGAAAATTCTGGTAATAGAAACAATGGTATGTGAATAACAAGACATGAAATGCAGAGAGATTAACACAGGTTACCAGAACCAATTCAGGGGTGTCTGAATAAAGGATATTCTATTTGTTTGTTTTCACTGGTAGAAAACGACATTTTACTTTTGCTGATTTAGATTGGAGAAAACAAATCCATCTCCTGAATGGACCCACTGGGAGGTTAAAAAAAAAAATTCTTAACTCACTAATGAGAACAATACAAAGTTGTTATCAAAGAACTATTTTGTATAAGTATATATGGTTATAGTTCATGTATTATATATTCATCTATAATTTATAGCTACAATATTTCAGCTTTCTGCAGGAGACTAATACATTTTACTCTATGATTTATTGTCAGCATATCATCTACCACTTTACAGATAGTTTCTATCAATTTTATCTTCATATATATATATCATTGAAAATGAAGGATAACATTTAAGGGTTCTATTTTGATCAAATCTGATGCACAGACTTTGTTAGAGATGTCGAACTTTCTTGGAAACATTACATTGTACCTTTGTGTATTACTTTACAGTTTTCAAAATATAGTCAGATATATTAATATAATGTGTCTAAAATAATATTTCGAGTTGAAAGTTGGTTTTTGAAATATTAAAAATAATGAGAATGAAATATTAAAAACTTGGCAATAAAAAATAATAATAAACACGTAGTACAATTGTGTCAGGTCTTTGCCTCAGCCTTTGTGGACTAGTCTGCATTATTCTGATTAAGTATTTGAACTCCTCTTTCTCCAAAGTTCCATTGAAAAAGTAGGAGTATATTAACCTCACAAGGAAAGTTGTTAAAATACATTAAAAATGCTCGATTTTATAGACCAGTGAATCAGTTTTATAATAATATGACAGGAGAATTTTGGAGGGAAATATGTGAATGCATGTTTTTTGACATCACCTGTAGACTAAAGCTCTGCATGCAGAATCTGATGACCAGAGTGGTGCATGACTGTATGTGTGAGTGTATGAGAGAGTGAGAATATGACAGAGGGAGCGAGAGTATATAAGAGAGAGAAAGGTGGGGGGGGGGGAAGAGAGAGAGAGAGAGAGAGAAAGAGAATGAAGAAGTGAGAGAGAATATGTGTGTGTTTGGGTGAGTATGAGAGAAAAAGAGAATGAGAGAGAGTATATGAGTGAATATATGAGAGAGAGAAAATGAGAGAGTAAGAGAGTATATGGGTGAGTATATGAAAGAGAAAGTGTGTGTGTGTGTGTGTGTGAGAGAGAGAGAGAGAGAGAGAGAGAGAGAGAGAGACAGAGACAGACAGAGACAGAGACAGAGTGTGGTATGTATGTGTGCATAGTGTTACAGGTATAGGTGGACACTGAGGGGATGTGGAGGGAATATTTGCTGAGAATATTTGTAGATAGGATGGAAGGTTAATTCTTTTTGTTGACAGTATGAAGTCAGTAAAGCCTACAATGCCCCTTTGGCATGGTGCATTGGGAATATATGCGAGATTTGGTTCCTGACCACAAGAAGCTTAATCTCATCAGAGAAATGAAAGGCACAGATGAAACAATTAGAGAACAAAATCTAATGTTTAAGCATTTGAATTGACTCTGTGTTTGTGTGTGTGTAAGAATGTGTGTGTGTGTGTGTGTGTGTGTGTGTGTGTGTGCATGTGGAGGGGAAGATGATATGTGAATAATTACTAACTACAATTCCCAAAGAGAAAGATTAATGTGGGCTAAAAACTTTAGAAAAACATATACTGGAAAGCAAGTTTTTAAGTTGGCTTAGGAAAGGTTTAAACTGTGTTTGTATGTGTGTATGAATATGTGTGTGTTTATTTGGGAGAAGGCAATAATAGTGAGGAAATGAACATTAGTGACCAGAAAGAAAAAAATGCTCAAAGCACGACAAGACAGCCATTTATTCAACAAAGCAGAATACTGGAAACCCACCAGCTCTGTGCCAGGTGTTGAGGGCACAAAACACACACTTCTTTGTGTTATCACATATTTACAAAAAGGATAAGTGTATTCACATTTCAAAGTATAGTTTTCAGATCCTAAGGTAACTACACTCGAATCCCAGTGGGCTGATACAGCTTGCCAGAAACCTTACCTAGCTTCCTTTCCTTAAATACAACAAAGAAGCAAACCTAGAATCCTCAAAACTCCAGCTTCAATGTATTTTAAAAATACATCTGTTTTTCTTTTTTTTTCCCAGAAAGATAATTATCTTCTTAGGTCTTAGTAGATCTTTTAATTACTGTAATTTAAGAAATAAAAAGCTAGCCGGGCTCGGTGGCTCAGCCTGTAATTCCGCACCTTTGGGAGGCTGAAGAGAGTGGATTGCCTGAGCCTGCAGGTTTGAGACCCACCTGGGCAGGCGAGACCTCATCTCTACAATAAATCAAAAAGTTAGCCGGGTGTGGTAGCGCACGCCTGTAATTCCGGCTACTTGGAAGGCTGAGGCGGAAG